>NW_003804490.1:0-4154 GCF_000255335.2 Galendromus occidentalis
TACAGTCGAACCCGCTTAAAAGAGACTTCTCGGGGAATTGAAAATGGTCTCTTATATCCGGTTTCTCTAATATCCGAGGTACGGTTTTTCGACGAAAAGACTTGAAACATCTCGTTCTCGTATGACTTGGATGCCTGTATCATGATCCTGTGAAGAGACGATCATTTTCGGAGCAATGATCATATCGAACCGTGGATCTGCGCGTGTTATCTCATTCGCGCAGGTTCCGAGAGGAAGAGGAGTCATGGAAGAGCAAACAGAAATTCTGCTTGAGACGGTCCTCTCTTATATACGAGGTCTCCAACATGGAACTCTATGGGGCCGGGGTTTGAAAATTGTCTCTTATATCCGGTTTTCTCTTATATCCGAGTTTCTTATAAGCGAGGTTTTTAACATGAAACCCTATGGAGAAAAAATCGGGGAATCGGAAGCGGTCTCTTATATCCGGTTTTCTCTTTTAACCGGTTTTCTTATAAGCGGGTTCGACTGTACCTGTCCCGACTGTGACATACATGGCACTTTCGGGTGGGATCAGAGTTCCGCCGGTCACTTTGCAGGAAAAACCCGAACGCGAATAGGAATCTCGGAGTTCGTCTTTATTGACCAGCGAGAACGATTTCGTCAAGAATGGCTCTCCTAGGATTACTTCTTTCGACAGATTGTCGATGATAAAGAAGGGCTCCTTGCTCCTTGACGTCAAGCTCCAGTGCACCGATAACTTTCATGCTTCTTTGTTGAGCGTCAGTGATGCAAGGACTAGCGCTGGGCTCCAAGATCTCGAGGTTAGGATCCTTCAGATCAACCATCGACGGGTGAATCGCGTTGACGTCGGCCCCGGTGTCTAGAGTTGCGATTCTCGTTGACCCTGATAGGTTGATCTTCATCTCGAACGGATTCCCGTTTTCTCCTATGCTCTGAATGCGCATGGTCTTGGCTTTCTGAGTGCAGGTCGCGGCAAAGTGGCCAGCGCGACCGCATTTGAAGCAGACTCGCGGTTTTTGCGGTTCGTTCTTCTGGTTTCTGTCTGGTAGAACAGCCTGTCGAACCGATCTCGGATCAGGTTTGTCTGAAATGTTGATCTGATGACCTTTTCGGGGTTCTACGAACTTGTCCGCGACTTCCATGAGCGACTTAAAGTCCTCCGGATTGGCCGCGATAACGAAATTCCGGAAGTCGGGTGAGTTGCACGAGTTCCCGATTTCGTCGAGGAAGTCTGCCATAATGAAGGGAATCTTCATTTCTTTCATCAAAGAATCTTTCTTCCTCATGAAGGTTGTGAATGTTTCATCTTGGAAACGCTTCCGGCGGTAGAATTCTGCCGGGGACTTCCGTTTTCCTTTGGGGAAGCGGGCGAAGAACTGGATTTTAAAGTTCGACCACTTCGCCTGTGGTCCGACTTCTGTAGTGAACCAACGCTTGGAGTCGTCGTCCATGCAGCGGTATGCTAAGCGTAGGACCTTCTGTTCACTCCCGCCGTTGACCATGGCATCCATCTCCAATCGCTTGATCCATTTCTCAGGGTTCTCAGGGTCGAGTTGTGGCAAGTCACTTACGGGGATGAGGTTCTCTAGCAAGGTAGCTAGACGTTCCACAGTGACCACAGTCGGGACGACGGTGGGCACTGTCGAGTTACTAGCATCTCCGTCGCCTTCCATGCCGCTGCCACCAAACTGTAGCGGAACAACGAAGACCGGTGATAATGGATAGGATTTATTCTGAGCTCGAGCAGCCCTTTTTATAGGATGACCTGGCGACAGCAGCGCCGCTCCACTATTTATCAGTCGAAGCAGCACTTCCTTCCATTCTTGTGGAATATTCTCGTTCACCTCTATATCCTTCAGCTCTATTCGACTCTGCTCTGACGATTCCTCGACTCGATTCGCTGAGATACGCTGTCTCGACAACTGAAAATATTTTTCTCTGCTCGGATCTACAATTTCCGCCCGTGCCAGAATGGTGCCTGGATCCACCTTGATTTCGCAGCTTCCTCGATTCACTACCGGTATCACAACACCGTCTTCTTGAATTTCATAGATCGTGTCTGTTCACTCGTTGCCTTCAAAGCGAATGAGACCGTCTAGTTTCTCTATTGGCTCATCCGATACGACACTAATTGACGATCCGCTATCAATTTTCGCAGTCCATTCCCTGTCATTGATGCGTATTTCCTCAATTTCTGTTTCTTCGCTCGAACCCTCACCCTCATCCTTTTCCTCGTTACTCTCTCTTATTACCTCCATTTCCAATACAGTCGAGCATTCCCTTTCTGTGTGCCCCGGCTGTTGACAGCGGTAGCAAACAATGGTGCTGCGACTTCTCAATGGCGTAATATTGCTCGGGCTACCTACTGCACCCCCCCTCAAACTCGCACCGCGACCCATCGGACCTGGAAATGGCGCTTTTATTCCCAGCTCTCTACGTGGAATTGCCCCCAGAGAGTGGAATTGCGAGATTCGGCCGGGGTGACGGAGTTTCAGAAGTTCGCGTCAACTTCGGTGTCGATTCCGTTACCGTCGTTGTCTCTCGACTCCCCGAAGAAAAACGTCCCGACTTGTGTCTACTCGACTCCCAATCCGCGTGGTTCATACCCGAACGATCCCTACTACCCCGGTCAGGACATGTCATCGCTTTGTGTCCTTCTCTCCCACACTTATAACAGGTGATGACTCTCCTTTGGAAATCTCGTTTCGGAGTCGAAAACTCGCTACCCCGCTGTGTCGGGTTAAGCAAGCGAGTGGTATCCTCGATATCTCGAACCAGCACATCTGTATCAACGTGTTCCTTGTTCGCTAGGATTGGCGCTGTTCCGCTCCATCGCTAGGCCTAGAAGCACTTGCTTCTTCACGTCGTTCCCCGTTAAGCCTACTCGTTTCGCCAGCCTCTCGACTCTTCCCACGAACATGTCCAGTGATTCACCTCGCTTTTGATAGCTATTCAAGAACTCCTTCAAAAGAGTCACTCGATCGCCCTCTGTGATATATTTCTGTCTGAATCGCTCTCTCCATTCCACCCACGTGGACCACTCGTCCAAACGATTCAGATGCCACAGCCTCGCCGCTCCAATCAGTTTCTCCAAGAGTACGCCCCTCAAAAATTGCTCGGACCAATTGCCAGTATCGTTAGCCACTTCCAGCTGGTTCAGCCACAGCTCCGCTTACATTCCTCTCGCTCCCGCAAACCTGTCCACAAACTTCGAGGAAAACGAGACTCGTTCCACCGACCTGACCTCCCCCGTCGTTCCGATAGACGCCGAATCCATCTTAGCTTCTTTCATCATCTCCTTCATCATACACTTCATCATCAATTTGGCCATTTGCGCCATAGATTCGTCCTCCTCGGACTGCTCCTGAATTGAATGCTCGCTCTTGGACATCCTTCCTCGCAGCGACTTTTCCGGCTTCGCTGTCTCGACTGCACTCAGTTTTTCCACCGAGACTGGATCTGAATCCCACCGCTGCTAATTTTAGGGAACTTGTGTGGGTTTTAATCGACTGTGTCTCGTTCCTGTCACTCATTTATTCCCGATCTGTCCGACACGATCTCGGTCCTACTCTGACCTCTCGAGAGCACATATTTTGTACGCATGCACGTCATCTCGCGCTACGCGCCTCCTATCTCACTCTCCCTACACTTGTATGATCATTTCTCTTGGTTCTCCAAGCCGACAGGTGTTGAGTATCACCATAGCGCTCTTCGCCGGATTAAACTGTAGACTCTTTTCGTTCCCCAGCTCCGTCAAAATCTACGGCATCCTACTCATTTCTTCGCATGAGTGGGCCA
Source organism: Galendromus occidentalis (assembly GCF_000255335.2). Classification (NCBI taxonomy): domain Eukaryota; kingdom Metazoa; phylum Arthropoda; class Arachnida; order Mesostigmata; family Phytoseiidae; genus Galendromus; species Galendromus occidentalis. The sequence continues at coordinate 3,781 of NW_003804490.1, forward strand.
TCAATAGGAGGTCATCGGCATATAGCAGTCCTGGTATTCTATGGGTTGTGGGTCCGTCGTCTGATATATTTGTCAGCTCAAAACCACAGTTCGCCCACATCAGTCTGGATTCCAGTTCAGCTATGTATAGTGCGAATAGAATCGGTGACAGGGGGCACCCTTGTCGGAGGCCTATTTCAGTGCTTATCCTCAAGGATCTCCTTTCCCCAATTTCGAGCCTTACACTATTGTCAGTGTATACAGTTTTGAGCAGCTGTATCCATCTCTCGTCCATCCCGAGCTCCTCCAGTGTATCCCATAGAGAATCCCTGGATATCCTATCGTATGCTTTAGTGCAATCTAGGAAACATGTGATCAGGCCCTTGTTCTGTTTC
>NW_003804491.1:0-1347 GCF_000255335.2 Galendromus occidentalis
AGGTCTCCCTCGGCCACAGTTCCCGGTTCCGTGGAGAAGAAATTTGTGAGCTTTTCTTGTCTCTTCATCTTTCATCACGATGAATTCGAACACTGATTTCGCTTTGGACCGCAGATAACGCGAGGTGCGTGTCTTGAACGTAAACTACAATTTTAGATGTCGTCGTTGCACATAGGTGTGAGTCTGCGGGGCTCTTCTCGGACGCGAAAGTTATCGATTCAAAGGATATATGAAGCTTTCCGGGGCAGACTGCCGGAATTGGTCGTCAATTGAGACCATTCTCAACCGATATAGTATGTATACCTTAGGCTCTCGGGGGGGGCCATGGCCCCCTTGGCCCCCCCCCTGGATCCGCCACTGCGCGGGTACCTAGTACCTAGGCCCACGTCAGCCCTGGATGATTGCCCCCGCGATACTGATTAGGCGGCCAAGCTCGTGCATCATTGAATACTCAAGTATAGTAGTCATCAAAATGCGATTTAGTAGGATATCCCTTATATGTATAAGATATTCTTCATATTATATCATTACATTATACCATCTTCACTGACTGCCGGATTCACCGAAAGCTTGCGCAATGAAGGAGTGTTCCGCTTCGGCCGACAGTAGACTATATGTGTGATCATTGCCAACGGTTCTTATCATTCGAGCAACGGGATCTTGATGACCGACGGTTCCTTCCGATACCCAACGCTCCCATTCCTCGTCCTCCAATGGGTCCTCGGGGAACCGGTAGGCTGCAAATGAAGGATCAAAGACACATTCATGAACTCGGAACCCGGAACAACTCATCGCCGGACAACTCATCGCCGACATCTCATCGCCGACAACTGAACGCTGAGACAGCTGATCGCCGGACGATGCATCGCCGAGAGAACTCATCGCCGGACAACTCATCGCCGGACAACTCATCGCCGGACAACTCGTCGCCGAGAGAACTCATCGCCGGACAACTCGTCGCCGAGAGAACTCATCGCCGAACAACTCGTCGCCGAGAGAACTCATCGCCGGACAACTCATCGCGGAGCCTCCATCACTCTTCTTCGAGTTTCCAAATGAAGACCCCGCAGTTTTCGAGCTTTAATTTACTTCATATTTCTCGGCTCAAGATACCACAATGTACCTACAACGATTTTCACAACGTACAATGACCATACACACAGGGTCAATACGAGTATCGTATGTGTGGCACGGCGCCAAACATACAGAATGCTGGAAAGTCGAGGCTTCATGGGTTCATCACAAAGTTGGATGCGCAACCCCTCAGATATCCGACAACCGTGTGGATATGGAAGTTGTTCACCAACTTCCATAGAGAGTATATACCCTGTATGTATAGTCAATGTA
>NW_003804492.1:0-3272 GCF_000255335.2 Galendromus occidentalis
TCCAAGTGAACCGATTTTTGAAAGTGAATAGACGAATCGACAGCTCTTTTCCCGCGCTACAAGATGCCGACCACACCGAGCCGATGCGATACCCTCGTCCCGACTTATGAGGGTTTTAAAATGAGATGGAAAATTTCGAAAATAAGCGATATTGAGATGGCTGTAAGTCCCCCAAAACGCATTCAAATGTCAGAAGTGACGTGTTCATTGGAAAGCTCATCCAATTCTCTTCAATTTCAAAAAAAACGTCCGATTCGGCGGAGTTTTTGAAAAGTTACGGACCTCCGAAAAAAGAAGACGAAGTTTTTAGGTGGCTCTATTATTTTGACCGCCACTGTATATAGATTCGGAATGGATATTCAATGGCGGAAGCGAGAATAGGATAAGAAGCTGATGCAAGTCTTCCGATTTCCAGGGCGGCTCCCCAATCCAGCCCTCAAGGACGCTGATCACCGACTGGAGTTTGCGAGAAGATCGGTGCTGATCCGACTCGAAGGATCCGAAGACGCGATGGATACGGAGCCGAGACCCGGCCCATCACGGACCGCCCCTGGACACATCGAAGTTCCGGCGCCTGAAGGCCATCATACGGGGTTCCTCCCGGTGGTCGGCGAGTTCTTCCGTGAGTTAATTTCGAGTACTCCAATAATGCGATCAGGTGTACTCGATATACGCAATATACTCGATCATAGCGTTAAGTCGGTATACTCAGTAAAATGACCGTGCGTGGATAGATGGGTCTACGACAAAACGGCGAAGCCAAAACGGCGCGGCCAAAACGGCGCGACCAAAACGGCGCGGCCCATAACGGCGCGGCCAAAACGGCGCGGAATTCTGGGCACCATCCAGGCTTGTGGAACCTTTGGAAGTGAACACGATTCCGACTCGTACGAAATCTCGAGTAGTGGATAGGATGCTCGAAGCACTTCAATCAACGACCGATAGCGCTCTCGGTTTGTGATCGGACGTCGCGGACTCGTTCCATGATAGTCATTTTAGAAGAGGCGTCACAAGATTGCGTTTGAGGGGTCCGCGAGTTTGGATTGTGCCCGAAATTCGGCGCCGTTCTGGGCCGTGCCGTACGGCGCGGAGTTCTCGGCACTGAATCAATGGAGGATTTCCCTGAAAGAGGCAACAGCACAGTGTGCTGCACAATCAACTCGATGTTTCTCGTAGCAGTTCCACTACATCGAGTCGGTTTAGGTTAGGCGCTGCCTTCCGGGCCGTTTTGTCGCACCCCGTGGAAAGATACGTACGGCACTCCTGAATTCTCCACGGGAAATATTTTTCCTAAACGGATCGGAATTCTGTTACAGGTAGGCTGTTTTCGAGTCCAGATCCAGCTCGTGACGACCGCCCATTGTTTACGGGTAAGACATTCTCCGAGATCGAACAATGTCAAGAAACCCGAAAAGATCACCTTCTCGTTGAGAGCGAGGGCTCGTCTTACTTTTCGCCAACTTTTTCGAAAATTTGGGAAACTCTAGGGAGGCGATTCGAGGAGGGAGCGTACGGCTTCATTGAATGTCCCGAGGGTCGGTTGAGAGTCGTAAGCGCGGATAAAGGGCCACAAGATGTCGAAACACAGAACCTCGTGTTTCTTCTTCTGTCGAGACTAATGAGCGTGCGGACGGACGAAGTCAGCGAATATAGCGCCTCGAATGCCCCGAGTCGGCCCCCCGTCGCGCTCACATTCGCGAGATCTCTTGTAGAAACTGCGTCGACCACCCACGTCCGGGGCGGGGTAACAAATGTATCCCTCTCGACAGTACTCATCGGTGCGCATTTCGTCGGAGAAAACTTCACGGCTTGCCGGCTGTGTCCAGCTTATGAAGCTCGACACCCTTTCACACAGCCGTCACAGCTTAAGTCTGCGTGTGCGAAACACTTTCGCGAGAGACATATCAACCCACGACACGAGCTGCTCAGAAATTTCCTGCCCCCTAGCAGGGATATCCCGAATCCCGAACGACCAACTGAGCCTTCCGCTGACCGTGTTCCTGAATCAACTGCAATTTTCGATTGCTCTGACACCGTCCCTCATGAAGGAACTCGTCATTCGAGGCGCCCATCCGTCGTTCCGACTCGACCAGAAGCCGCGTATCCGGAAGAAGAACCCAAAGCCAAAGAAGACTGCTTCGAGACGAAGACAGAGCCCCCCGGATACACCAGTATCTTAGAAACTCGATGAAGGTAGTTGATGTGAATTGGGGACCGTTGTCGGAATGAAGCTCGACTGGGGCTCCATATCTCGAAAAATGTCTCTCCGTCGCCGTGACAACTCTTTCAGCTGATGCATTGAGACCTAAGTTATCAGTAGTCGGAGTAGGCGTCCACGGTCACCAGGAACTGTTTGTTATTCCATGTGAACAAGTCCCGATAAACTATCTGGAACGGATAAGTCGCTGTCGGACCCAGCATCATCGGCTCCTTCGCTTGTTTTGGAAGATGCGCCAAACAAGTGTTGCACGTTTCGCAGAATTCCTTCAGTTCGGCCTTGACGGTGGGCCAATAAATGCAGTATTTTGCTCTCTTCCATGACGTAGCGAAGCTGTAGTGGCTCGAGTGTGCCGTTTCGAGCATCGCTCTGCGAAGTTCGTTCGGTATGAAGACCGATTCCCCTTTGAAGATTACTCCGTTTTGCGTCGACAGTTCTGCTCGAAAGTTCCAGAAGTGAGTCAGTTCGCTAGGACACGCTCGTTTGTTATTGGGCCAGCCGGTTGTAATCATTTTGCGTAGGAGTATTGATTCTTTGTCATTCGAGGATGCTCTGGCGATTCTGTCCAGTGTTGAGTTCTTAATCGGGGTCAATAGTGCTGCGTCGATATCGCTGATCTCGGCTCGAAAAACCAGATTGTCTTCGTTGGGTGCGTCGTGCGCTGTCCTATAAGTGTCGCGGCTTAGCCAGTCCGCTATACAGTTGTGTTTTCCTTTGACGTAGCGAAGCTCGAAGTTGTACTTCTGAAGGTATAAGAGCATTCTTTGCAGTCTCTTGGGTGTTGTGTGGAGAGGTTTCTTAAAAACGCTGATTAGTGGCTGATGGTCGGTTTCTATGGTGACGTTCGGATGCGCGAAAATTTGGTGCTCGAACTTCTTGCATGCTACTAGGATCGCAAGTAATTCTTTTTCGATGACCGCGTAGTTAAGTTCACTCGCCTTTAGGGCCGCACTGCAGAAATCGACTGGCCGTTCGTCTTGGAGCATCACGGCTCCCACTGCGTTCTGGCTCGCATCTGTCTGAATCAGGATTGGCCGATTCGTATCGAAAAATG
>NW_003804493.1:0-8554 GCF_000255335.2 Galendromus occidentalis
CAGCCCTCGTGAATAAGTTTTTCACGACCTTTCTGAGTCTTGGTGATATTCGAAGCCATTTTTATTCGATGAAATTTCACGACGGATCACAAAAAAATTCGAGCGTCTAGGAACGATGATCACGGCGACTCAGAATCGTTCGAACTTCGATCACACGGCAGTTATTATTGTTTAAGTCTCTCCGACTCTCATCCGCGAGACATCCACTCGTCACTGCGCACAGCGCGCACATCCTCGATGCCCCTCTCGAAGGCAAAAGAGGTCTCGTCCCGAGATGATTGCCTACGATTATCCATTCTCGTCGAGTGGGATCGTCATAGATGCAGGACGACAATCTTCGTCGACCGGCCTATTCGGCTGCTGGACGGCATGGCTGAAGCTCTGAGGGAGTCAATCTCTGCGTCTACCATGTAAAAAAACGAATCTATCTCGAGGTATCTTTCCGATGATCTTCGCGCCCAAATGAATTTTCGCCCAATTGGCGGTTGCGCCCAAATAGAATTCGCCCAAATGGCATGGCGCCCAAACGGCTTTGCGCCCAAATGGCACTGCGCCCAAACGGCTTTGCGCCCAGATGGCACTGCGCCCAAATGGCATTGCGCCCAATTGGAGCTTGCGCCCTTTTGACTTTTCGCCCAAATGACCGTGGCCGGCTTCACAACTGCTCAGAGCCGTACTAGTCTGTTTCCTGCTCGTCCAGAAGAGAGGACCACCATTGGAAACGATAACCATTCCCGACGTAGACTTGCGCGTCCTTGGACAAGCGGCGTAGTCACTGTCACAGAAAAACTGGTAACTCCCGTCCTGATCTCCGTTGTAGCGAATACCTGTCTGGGCGAAATCTGCCCTCCGAAGCCGATCCGATCGAGTGGGTCTCATTTTGAAGGTAATTTCGAGAGGAACATTTTCCGCATGGTCCCGGATCCGATCGCACCTTGTGGTCCCCGTAAACGCCCGAAGAAGTTTTTTCTTCAACCCCTTCTATCTCGAGAACGGCTATAGCTACAGAGTCGTGCGATAGCGCGATCGAAAGCTCTCGACGAGAGCTTTCATTTGATACCAATATCGACCTATTTGGCCGTTTCTAAGGCTTCAAAAAAGAGAAAACAAGTTTTCGGAAGCTTCGCTTTCATACTTCCTGTGAAGCCACAGTTTGGCTCGACGAATAATGAGACTGAAATTTCGGTTATCCGCCGGAGCCGTCGTGGTCGTCTCCGTCTGCTTAGACGGTCTGTACTCGAGTGTCAGTTCGGCGCCGCGCAAGAGGCTTCCCCGACGTACATTGCACGTCGGGGCGGCCCTCGCACCTCAGCGAACCTCACAAACCACGACGTCTCTCTCGGTTTCTCTTTATTGAAGCATAACTCTACCTAGGTATGCGTCACACTCCCGGCCGAATTCTCGAGATGGCACTCCGGATGCCTTACAGTCGATCTCTTCCATTTCGATCCGAGGGTGCGACGCCGAAATTGGACATTCGAGAATTCCGGTCAACTCTGTTTCCTATAGAAATTGACTGGAGCGCTACCAACGGAAATGACATTTGAATCCTAACTAGCTGACTAGCTAGCGCGAGATGTGCAGAGCGATATTCGAGTCGAACGACGGGTCTGGAGCCGGGTCACTGGATGAAATTTACGAAATTCTACCCGCTTTGGAGAGCGCCAAGAAGGTCTTCTCTCCCGAATCCAACTCGAAGTTGGTCTCCCAATACGACGGAGACCATTCCCGAGGCATCGTCTCCCCCAGTTGCATCTACTACCAGCAAAATGTCCACCTTCGGCCGTAGCCCACTCGGTTTGTTCATGGCCACTGTGACTCGAACCCGCCGGTTCTCCAACGTCTCCTACGGCGATCTTCGCAGTGCCTGTCGGAAGGTGTGGACGACCTGTCTTACGTCGAGCGGCAACCTTACTGTTTGCTGGCCGCTCAGTGCCGCCATCGCGGGACCAGAGACCCGGAGATGTTCTCAGCTCCAGAAGCGCTGCTCCATCGTGTACGCTTCCACCTGCGGATCATCGAGCTTGACCGGGCCGCCACCTCCTTCGCCGCCGTCGCTATCGCGCCCGAGTCCATGGATGCTCTCGTCGTGCCGGCTGCGTCCGGGCAATCCAATGCGCCCGCCGCGCCCGAAATGGCCACCGTCGAAGTTCCCCGCAAGCCCGGAGTTGATGGCGGTACGCAAACCAATGCTTACGATATGGGTCTAGGAAGGCACCGTAATCTGTCTCCGTTCGTGTAATATTTGAATCTGATATATAATGATAATATAATATTGTATTGTACCCTGCGTTCGTTCTCTCCACGCTTTCCGGGCTAGACCTCTAGTGGGTAGAGCCACTGAACCGGTCTCTGAAAGACTTGGCCTGAAGCCGTCTTGATGAGACAGGATCGTTGCCGACGATCCGTTCTCTCCCCGCCGGAAAGACTTAGCACGCGACACAACGGCCAACGTGCTTTCGAAGGGCTCGGATCCCTTAAGAGGCATACGTCGCCGACTTGGACGCCACGCGATACCGAAGGGTTCCTGCTATGCGCAGTTCTTAGATACTGAAGGTATTCCTCTGAAAACCGCTTCTGGAAAGCCCGAAACACCAATTGCTGGTGTTTCCAACGCTTAGAAAAGACGATCGAATTCGCTGCTTCACGCGAGTCTGGTTTGAATTTCATTTCAGGCAGGGTCGGTTTCGCTCTATGTCCGTATAGTAGATCCGCTGGCGACAGGGCGCTGATCTCATTCGGATCGAGTTGCACCGTTGTGAGAGGTCTCTCGTTCACTAAGGATTCGATTTCCACCAGAACTGTCTCTAGCTCTCTGAAACGCAGCGCTCCTCGACCCAGAATTTTCCTCAGCGGACGCTTTACCGTTTGAACCATGCGTTCCCACCATGCGCCATGGGTGGGTGCGTGAGGAGTGATAAACTCCCACGTGATCTCCGCATTGACGAGGTGCTGTTGGACGGCTGGACATCTGACGTGGTCGTAAATTATTTTTAATTCCTTTGCGGCTCTGACGAATGAAAGACCGTTGTCCGACATTATTCGCGTTACGCTGCTGAAACGAGCGAGGAATTTCTTCAACGACAAGAGAAACTCATACGCCGTCATGTCTGGAACAAGCTCCAAGTGGATGGCTCTGGAAGCCGGACACACGAATAGCAGGATGTAGCTCTTCCGAAGAGTGCCATCCTCATGCCGATACGAGATCGGTCCCGCGTAGTCCGTTCCGCACACCGTGAACGGCGGAGCCGTCTCCAGCCTGAAGTTCGGAATCGGAGGGACAGGCTCTGCTGCTGCCTCCGCTCGAAAGAGCATACATATCTTACAGTCCTTCAGGACGCTCTTGACCGCTCGCCTTGCCGACAGAATATAATATTTTTTCCGCAGTATGCTGAGGGTCGCTGCGACGCCTCCGACGTGATGACATTTTTTCTCGTGGAAAAATCTGATGAGAAGTCGAACCGCAGAATCGTCGCCTGGGAGCAGTCTCGGAAACCTCTCATCGTAACTGAGCTCCTCAGCGCGCTCTAACCTGGAGCGACACCGCAATACTCCAAGCTCGTCCATGAATGGAGCCAACTTAAACAGCTTGCTGGTTTTCGCGATATCTCTGCAACCCGACGCTAGCTCCTCACCGAAATGAGCTCTCTGGACATTTGCCAGTATTCTCTCGGTCGCCTGGAGCGACTCCAGCGTGCCGACTGGATCAGCGAGAGCAATCTTCAATGCTGGAGACCGCCTATTCGCTGACCATCTGAGGATCCTCGCGATGCTATTAACCAACGTGCTCCAAGATGATAATCGGGAGCCAAGCGATAGAAAACCGGGGTTCGGCTCGGCTCCTGTGAGAAGGACTCTCGTTTTCCTCTCCTTCTCGATCTCGTTCTCGAAGAGGACGTTCAGTGAATGCTTCTCCGTCGGACGACCTGGAGTCGTCAACCATGGAGGTCCTGAAGTCCACATCGAACTGAATTCCGCATCGGCTATATTGATTCCCCGGCTCAACAGATCTGCTGGATTTTCGGCTGACTTGACATAATCCCAATCCGCGCAGTCTGTGAGAGACTGGATCTCGCGAATCCTATTCCCTACGAAGACCTTCCATCGGTCTGGCGAATCTTTTATCCAGTGTAGTGTGGGCGAATTGTCGCACCAATAACACGTGGACTCGAAATGAAAATTGAGAAAACGCTTTATTTTTTCCCCATGCGCGCTGCTAGTAGCGCTCCGATCAATTCCAACTTGTGAATCGAGTAAGCGCTCTTCAGCGGTACTGCTCTCGCCCTCGAGGCGACAAACGAAACTCTCGCACTGCCCTCTCTCGAAATTTCCCGCATGAAAACAACACAACCGAGAGCAGACAGACTCGAGTCGCAGAACACATGAAGTTCTCTCCCGATGACGTCTCGCGATGTTGTGTTTATGCTCCGAGGCAGACGAAAGTCTTGCGCGCGTTCGAAAGTGTTCTTCACGTCCAGAAAATTTTCTAGGTTGGACTCTGACAGCTCCTCGTCCCAATCGATCTTCTGTTTCCAGAGTGATTGCAAGAGTGATTTCGGCTTGATCGTGATGGGCGAAATAAAACCTAAGGGATCGAAGATCTGTGCCGTGCTTTTCAGAAGTGAACGTTTCGTAGGCTTGCTGGACTCGAGAGTCTCGAGGGCCGATGAAAGAGATATCGCCAGTTCGTCCGTTCGCAAGTTCCAGCCTATGCCGAGGAACTTTGCGTCCGCTTGGTCGTAAGAGACCTGAATGTCCTGGTCGCTCAGCGACTCTCGAATCCTGCCGCCTAGTTCTGAACTATTGGTAGCCCATTTCCGAAGCCTGAAGCCACCCGCGCTGAACGCTTTGAACAAAAAAACTGAGAGCTCTAATCCTGATTCTACTGACTTTTCTGAGTAAACTAGATCGTCCATATAGAAGTTCTCGTCTATGTCTCTCAGGAAAGCTTCCCTGTCCGGGTGCTGCTCGATCAGCTGCCGGATATGGAACTTGATTCCCGCGCAATGGATGAATGGGCTAGAGACGATACCGAAATCGAGAACTGTACTCCAAAATTCCCTAACTGGAGCCAGTGGGTTTTCGCTTATCCCTTGAGGCCAGAAGTATCGAAGGAACGTTCTGTGATCCGGATGGATCCGATACTGAAGGAACGCCTTCTCGATGTCGCATACGATGGCGATCTCGTCTCGCCGAAATCGTAGGAGAACCTTGATTACGTCCGGGAGCAGGTTAGCGCCGCAATGGAGAACGTCATTCAAGGCCGCCTCATCTTTTCGTCGGGCTCCTGCATCCTTCACTACCCGCACCTTGAATGCCTCTTGAGCTGGACTCTGCTTGACGACTGGCAGTATCGGTAGATAATGTACCAGTTCGCCCGGCTCCTTCGGCGTCGCCAGCTCCGCGTATCCGCGTTCGAGATAACTCCTCATTTCCCGATCGACCGCCGCTATAAGCTCCTTTCTATTACGATTTTTTACGAGGAATCGCTTCAGACTGCCGCGCGCTACGTTCTCGTTGTCTCCGAGGGCCCGAATGTTCTCTTTGAATGGGAGACTGACCATATAGCGACCGTTCTCCAACCTCTGAATGCCGTTCTGGAAGAAGTTCTGCAGATCCGCTTCTGCGGTACTATTCGATTCTACCATGGGATCCTCTATTCCGAGGAGTTCCGAAGACCATAATTTCTCCAGATCCGCATTCAGCTGTTGGTTCGGATCTGCCTTGGAGCTGAACTCCACCCCGCTGGACGGGTGCGAACACTCCCCTCCGCCTGACGGTCTAGCGAACATGCTCACGACTTTAGAATCCGACAGTCTCGTGCCTGGCTGATAGAGATTTGCCGTCACGAAGACTTGCGAACGTCGAAACTCGGTCGACGAACTGTCTCTTCCAGCGACCACCCAACCGAAGATCGTTTCACTCGCTATCATCCGGTCATCTAGAATCCGTTCCTCTCCGCATTTGATCTTCGCCAGGACATCTACACCTATCAGGATATCGATTTCGCGCCTACTGATGTTCTTGGCGATGTCTGCCATCGGCTGGAGGCCCCAGGTCTCGTTCGACACCGGGAAAGCCCCTTTCGCGATTTCCGGGATGCCGATCGCGCGCAACCTGATCGCTGCTCGATCATCGAATCTACTCTGTAACCCGATCTCGAATACGTCGTATTTCTTATAGGTAGACACATTTCCGCCGATCGTGATCATCGCCAAGCTTTCCTGCTGAACCGGTTTCAGGCGGAGTGACTGGATCACGTGGTCGGAGATGTATGAACGCTCCGAGCCGGTGTCTATGAAGAATCGGAAAATCTTCCTTCCGCTAGACGAATTCACCCATGCTAGACCCGTCTGGAAAAATGTGGATGCCTGCTCCGCTGGCTCGCTATAATTCTGAACCGCGAAAGACTCCGTGTTTCGACCCGCGCTCTGATTCGAACTCTGACCCGCGCTCTGACTCGACTTCTGCTGACCACACATTATCGAGTAGTGGGCTCTGCTGCACTTCTCGCACTTTACATGGGCTCTGCACTTCCTAGCGTAGTGGTTCCGGTTGAGACACTTGAAGCAAGCATTGCCTCTCTCGCAGAGAGTCCGTCGTTCCTCATACGTTAAATTTTTTCTGCACGTTTTCGATTCGTGCTTCTGGCTGCCGCAGAAGACGCAGCTGTGATCTACCGGGTCTCTCCTCTGACTCCCTGCGAAGAAGGCTCCGCTTCCTCCAGGCGCCCCACCATTGAACCTGCTGCTCCCTGCTCTAAACTGACTTCTCTCGCTGAAATCCCTGCGCGAATGAGAAGGTCCGGGGTTCGAATCGTTGCCCCAAGACCTGCATGCTCTCTTGACTGCTACCTCTTTCTCTAGATACTCTAGGAGCGTCTCAAGCTCGCTGTTCGAAACGTCATTGAGCCGTAGCTTTTCGAAATGCGTTCGAGTGAAATCTTCTCTCATCGTGCTCGGTAAGCACGCTATGATACCTGGAGTGATTGTCACCGAGAGTGACGAATAGGATAAGCCCAACGAAATCAGCGCTTTGACGTTTTGAGTCAGCGAGGAGACGAAACGGGTTAACTTATCGTTATGGTGCAGATCACTCCATTTGTAGAGTTTCTGGATCTCGAAAACGTGCTCCTTCTCTGCCTCCCGCTGGTTGCCGAACTTTTTCTCGATGATGTCGATCGCCACTGGATACTGCTCCGCGCTGAACTCCAGATGAGCTATCTCCGACGCCGGGAGACCTACGAGTGCTTCCTTCAGAAGAGTGAATTTTTCGACTGGATCGAGCGCTTTGCGATGAACGTGCACGTCGAAGAGTTGCCGCCACTCTCGAAATTTCTTGTAGTCACCGGCGAACTTCGGAAGACGGTACTTTCGGTTGAGCGCTAAGCCCGTCGTGGGCGAAGTCGCGCTTCCGACGCTGGACGCTTGAGCCACTGGATGGAAGATTGCCTCGAACGCTTCCCTTATCCTGAAGAACTCGTCCTCGTAATGGAACACTCTCTCCATCATGTTTTCGTACTGTTCAGGGGATAGCGCGAGAACCATCTGCGTCAGCACTGAATTCAGTCTCTCCATCTCCTGATATGTGTGTTCCACGATTTTCCACAGCCTGGAGCAGTCACTGAATGTTGATGACTCGTAGCGAAGGGCCTCCTCCAACTCCTTCGCCTTTTTCGTGAAGCGCGTGCGGAGCGTACGTCTGATCGCTATCTGAGCGTTCATGGACTCTCGCTCCGCCGCCGTTCCCTTGGAACCTTGTTTCTGAGAATCGCCTGCTTCCGATGTTTCTGCCACTGGCACATTGGTCTGGTCGTCGTCCGGCATGGTTGCGAACCGGCCGGAGCGCTTGCGAGATCTTCCGCTGACCGGCCTTCAGGGGATAGGCCTAACTCGCCACGAGGCTCGGGTGCGAACCGTCGCCGCCGCGTCGGTCGTGGGAAAAATCCGCCTTCTGAGCTCGCGGCACTGCCTGGCTCACCGCTGGACGGGACGTGACTGGATCTGGCGTCTGAGAGGACGCTGTCCGATGTCTGCCAATGGATGGCCCCTCCGCCGGTAGCTGATATGTTCTCGAGTCTCAAACTCCGGAAAAACGCACTGTATGCCCTGATGTTCGGGACGATCTGCTCGTGGCGACTCCTGTCGATGCGTATTTCTTTTCTTCTCGAATCGGATCGCTAGCACGATTCCGCCGTTATCCGAAGTCGCTGGTTGAACGCGAGCGATCTGGAATCTCGGTCTGGAACCGCTTCTTGACGTGCTGATCCTGGTCTTCTGTTTTCCGCTGCCACCATGTGAAGCCACAGTTTGGCTCGACGAATAATGAGACTGAAATTTCGGTTATCCGCCGGAGCCGTCGTGGTCGTCTCCGTCTGCTTAGACGGTCTGTACTCGAGTGTGAGTTCGGCGCCGCGCAAGAGGCTTCCTCGACGTACATTGCACGTCGGGGCTGCCCTCGCACCTCAGCGAACCTCACAAACCACGACGTCTCTCTCGGTTTCTCTTTATTGAAGCATAACTCTACCTAGGTATGCGTCACACCTTCCACACGA
>NW_003804494.1:0-8984 GCF_000255335.2 Galendromus occidentalis
GCCACAGTTTGGCTCGACGAATAATGAGACTGAAATTTCGGTTATCCGCCGGAGCCGTCGTGGTCGTCTCCGTCTGCTTAGACGGTCTGTACTCGAGTGTCAGTTCGGCGCCGCGCAAGAGGCTTCCCCGACGTACATTGCACGTCGGGGCGGCCCTCGCACCTCAGCGAACCTCACAAACCACGACGTCTCTCTCGGTTTCTCTTTATTGAAGCATAACTCTACCTAGGTATGCGTCACACTCCCGGCCGAATTCTCGAGATGGCACTCCGGATGCCTTACAGTCGATCTCTTCCATTTCGATCCGAGGGTGCGACGCCGAAATTGGACATTCGAGAATTCCGGTCAACTCTGTTTCCTATAGAAATTGACTGGAGCGCTACCAACGGAAATGACATTTGAATCCTAACTAGCTGACTAGCTAGCGCGAGATGTGCAGAGCGATATTCGAGTCGAACGACGGGTCTGGAGCCGGGTCACTGGATGAAATTTACGAAATTCTACCCGCTTTGGAGAGCGCCAAGAAGGTCTTCTCTCCCGAATCCAACTCGAAGTTGGTCTCCCAATACGACGGAGACCATTCCCGAGGCATCGTCTCCCCCAGTTGCATCTACTACCAGCAAAATGTCCACCTTCGGCCGTAGCCCACTCGGTTTGTTCATGGCCACTGTGACTCGAACCCGCCGGTTCTCCAACGTCTCCTACGGCGATCTTCGCAGTGCCTGTCGGAAGGTGTGGGACGACCTGTCTTACGTCGAGCGGCAACCTTACTGTTTGCTGGCCGCTCAGTGCCGCCATCGCGGGACCAGAGACCCGGAGATGTTCTCAGCTCCAGAAGCGCTGCTCCATCGTGTACGCTTCCACCTGCGGATCATCGAGCTTGACCGGGCCGCCACCTCCTTCGCCGCCGTCGCTATCGCGCCCGAGTCCATGGATGCTCTCGTCGTGCCGGCTGCGTCCGGGCAATCCAATGCGCCCGCCGCGCCCGAAATGGCCACCGTCGAAGTTCCCCGCAAGCCCGGAGTTGATGTCGGTACGCAAACCAATGCTTACGATATGGGTCTAGGAAGGCACCGTAATCTGTCTCCGTTCGTGTAATATTTGAATCTGATATATAATGATAATATAATATTGTATTGTACCCTGCGTTCGTTCTCTCCACGCTTTCCGGGCTAGACCTCTAGTGGGTAGAGCCACTGAACCGGTCTCTGAAAGACTTGGCCTGAAGCCGTCTTGATGAGACAGGATCGTTGCCGACGATCCGTTCTCTCCCCGCCGGAAAGACTTAGCACGCGACACAACGGCCAACGTGCTTTCGAAGGGCTCGGATCCCTTAAGAGGCATACGTCGCCGACTTGGACGCCACGCGATTCCGAAGGGCTCCTGCTATGCGCAGTTCTTAGATACTGAAGGTATTCCTCTGAAAACCGCTTCTGGAAAGCCCGAAACACCAATTGCTGGTGTTTCC
This sequence comes from Galendromus occidentalis, assembly GCF_000255335.2. NCBI lineage: Eukaryota > Metazoa > Arthropoda > Arachnida > Mesostigmata > Phytoseiidae > Galendromus > Galendromus occidentalis. Next base: position 1,469 of record NW_003804494.1, read on the forward strand.
AACGCTTAGAAAAGACGATCGAATTCGCTGCTTCACGCGAGTCTGGTTTGAATTTCATTTCAGGCAGGGTCGGTTTCGCTCTATGTCCGTATAGTAGATCCGCTGGCGACAGGGCGCTGATCTCATTCGGATCGAGTTGCACCGTTGTGAGAGGTCTCTCGTTCACTAAGGATTCGATTTCCACCAGAACTGTCTCTAGCTCTCTGAAACGCAGCGCTCCTCGACCCAGAATTTTCCTCAGCGGACGCTTTACCGTTTGAACCATGCGTTCCCACCATGCGCCATGGGTGGGTGCGTGAGGAGTGATAAACTCCCACGTGATCTCCGCATTGACGAGGTGCTGTTGGACGGCTGGACATCTGACGTGGTCGTAAATTATTTTTAATTCCTTTGCGGCTCTGACGAATGAAAGACCGTTGTCCGACATTATTCGCGTTACGCTGCTGAAACGAGCGAGGAATTTCTTCAACGACAAGAGAAACTCATACGCCGTCATGTCTGGAACAAGCTCCAAGTGGATGGCTCTGGAAGCCGGACACACGAATAGCAGGATGTAGCTCTTCCGAAGAGTGCCATCCTCATGCCGATACGAGATCGGTCCCGCGTAGTCCGTTCCGCACACCGTGAACGGCGGAGCCGTCTCCAGCCTGAAGTTCGGAATCGGAGGGACAGGCTCTGCTGCTGCCTCCGCTCGAAAGAGCATACATATCTTACAGTCCTTCAGGACGCTCTTGACCGCTCGCCTTGCCGACAGAATATAATATTTTTTCCGCAGTATGCTGAGGGTCGCTGCGACGCCTCCGACGTGATGACATTTTTTCTCGTGGAAAAATCTGATGAGAAGTCGAACCGCAGAATCGTCGCCTGGGAGCAGTCTCGGAAACCTCTCATCGTAACTGAGCTCCTCAGCGCGCTCTAACCTGGAGCGACACCGCAATACTCCAAGCTCGTCCATGAATGGAGCCAACTTAAACAGCTTGCTGGTTTTCGCGATATCTCTGCAACCCGACGCTAGCTCCTCACCGAAATGAGCTCTCTGGACATTTGCCAGTATTCTCTCGGTCGCCTGGAGCGACTCCAGCGTGCCGACTGGATCAGCGAGAGCAATCTTCAATGCTGGAGACCGCCTATTCGCTGACCATCTGAGGATCCTCGCGATGCTATTAACCAACGTGCTCCAAGATGATAATCGGGAGCCAAGCGATAGAAAACCGGGGTTCGGCTCGGCTCCTGTGAGAAGGACTCTCGTTTTCCTCTCCTTCTCGATCTCGTTCTCGAAGAGGACGTTCAGTGAATGCTTCTCCGTCGGACGACCTGGAGTCGTCAACCATGGAGGTCCTGAAGTCCACATCGAACTGAATTCCGCATCGGCTATATTGATTCCCCGGCTCAACAGATCTGCTGGATTTTCGGCTGACTTGACATAATCCCAATCCGCGCAGTCTGTGAGAGACTGGATCTCGCGAATCCTATTCCCTACGAAGACCTTCCATCGGTCTGGCGAATCTTTTATCCAGTGTAGTGTGGGCGAATTGTCGCACCAATAACACGTGGACTCGAAATGAAAATTGAGAAAACGCTTTATTTTTTCCCCATGCGCGCTGCTAGTAGCGCTCCGATCAATTCCAACTTGTGAATCGAGTAAGCGCTCTTCAGCGGTACTGCTCTCGCCCTCGAGGCGACAAACGAAACTCTCGCACTGCCCTCTCTCGAAATTTCCCGCATGAAAACAACACAACCGAGAGCAGACAGACTCGAGTCGCAGAACACATGAAGTTCTCTCCCGATGACGTCTCGCGATGTTGTGTTTATGCTCCGAGGCAGACGAAAGTCTTGCGCGCGTTCGAAAGTGTTCTTCACGTCCAGAAAATTTTCTAGGTTGGACTCTGACAGCTCCTCGTCCCAATCGATCTTCTGTTTCCAGAGTGATTGCAAGAGTGATTTCGGCTTGATCGTGATGGGCGAAATAAAACCTAAGGGATCGAAGATCTGTGCCGTGCTTTTCAGAAGTGAACGTTTCGTAGGCTTGCTGGACTCGAGAGTCTCGAGGGCCGATGAAAGAGATATCGCCAGTTCGTCCGTTCGCAAGTTCCAGCCTATGCCGAGGAACTTTGCGTCCGCTTGGTCGTAAGAGACCTGAATGTCCTGGTCGCTCAGCGACTCTCGAATCCTGCCGCCTAGTTCTGAACTATTGGTAGCCCATTTCCGAAGCCTGAAGCCACCCGCGCTGAACGCTTTGAACAAAAAAACTGAGAGCTCTAATCCTGATTCTACTGACTTTTCTGAGTAAACTAGATCGTCCATATAGAAGTTCTCGTCTATGTCTCTCAGGAAAGCTTCCCTGTCCGGGTGCTGCTCGATCAGCTGCCGGATATGGAACTTGATTCCCGCGCAATGGATGAATGGGCTAGAGACGATACCGAAATCGAGAACTGTACTCCAAAATTCCCTAACTGGAGCCAGTGGGTTTTCGCTTATCCCTTGAGGCCAGAAGTATCGAAGGAACGTTCTGTGATCCGGATGGATCCGATACTGAAGGAACGCCTTCTCGATGTCGCATACGATGGCGATCTCGTCTCGCCGAAATCGTAGGAGAACCTTGATTACGTCCGGGAGCAGGTTAGCGCCGCAATGGAGAACGTCATTCAAGGCCGCCTCATCTTTTCGTCGGGCTCCTGCATCCTTCACTACCCGCACCTTGAATGCCTCTTGAGCTGGACTCTGCTTGACGACTGGCAGTATCGGTAGATAATGTACCAGTTCGCCCGGCTCCTTCGGCGTCGCCAGCTCCGCGTATCCGCGTTCGAGATAACTCCTCATTTCCCGATCGACCGCCGCTATAAGCTCCTTTCTATTACGATTTTTTACGAGGAATCGCTTCAGACTGCCGCGCGCTACGTTCTCGTTGTCTCCGAGGGCCCGAATGTTCTCTTTGAATGGGAGACTGACCATATAGCGACCGTTCTCCAACCTCTGAATGCCGTTCTGGAAGAAGTTCTGCAGATCCGCTTCTGCGGTACTATTCGATTCTACCATGGGATCCTCTATTCCGAGGAGTTCCGAAGACCATAATTTCTCCAGATCCGCATTCAGCTGTTGGTTCGGATCTGCCTTGGAGCTGAACTCCACCCCGCTGGACGGGTGCGAACACTCCCCTCCGCCTGACGGTCTAGCGAACATGCTCACGACTTTAGAATCCGACAGTCTCGTGCCTGGCTGATAGAGATTTGCCGTCACGAAGACTTGCGAACGTCGAAACTCGGTCGACGAACTGTCTCTTCCAGCGACCACCCAACCGAAGATCGTTTCACTCGCTATCATCCGGTCATCTAGAATCCGTTCCTCTCCGCATTTGATCTTCGCCAGGACATCTACACCTATCAGGATATCGATTTCGCGCCTACTGATGTTCTTGGCGATGTCTGCCATCGGCTGGAGGCCCCAGGTCTCGTTCGACACCGGGAAAGCCCCTTTCGCGATTTCCGGGATGCCGATCGCGCGCAACCTGATCGCTGCTCGATCATCGAATCTACTCTGTAACCCGATCTCGAATACGTCGTATTTCTTATAGGTAGACACATTTCCGCCGATCGTGATCATCGCCAAGCTTTCCTGCTGAACCGGTTTCAGGCGGAGTGACTGGATCACGTGGTCGGAGATGTATGAACGCTCCGAGCCGGTGTCTATGAAGAATCGGAAAATCTTCCTTCCGCTAGACGAATTCACCCATGCTAGACCCGTCTGGAAAAATGTGGATGCCTGCTCCGCTGGCTCGCTATAATTCTGAACCGCGAAAGACTCCGTGTTTCGACCCGCGCTCTGATTCGAACTCTGACCCGCGCTCTGACTCGACTTCTGCTGACCACACATTATCGAGTAGTGGGCTCTGCTGCACTTCTCGCACTTTACATGGGCTCTGCACTTCCTAGCGTAGTGGTTCCGGTTGAGACACTTGAAGCAAGCATTGCCTCTCTCGCAGAGAGTCCGTCGTTCCTCATACGTTAAATTTTTTCTGCACGTTTTCGATTCGTGCTTCTGGCTGCCGCAGAAGACGCAGCTGTGATCTACCGGGTCTCTCCTCTGACTCCCTGCGAAGAAGGCTCCGCTTCCTCCAGGCGCCCCACCATTGAACCTGCTGCTCCCTGCTCTAAACTGACTTCTCTCGCTGAAATCCCTGCGCGAATGAGAAGGTCCGGGGTTCGAATCGTTGCCCCAAGACCTGCATGCTCTCTTGACTGCTACCTCTTTCTCTAGATACTCTAGGAGCGTCTCAAGCTCGCTGTTCGAAACGTCATTGAGCCGTAGCTTTTCGAAATGCGTTCGAGTGAAATCTTCTCTCATCGTGCTCGGTAAGCACGCTATGATACCTGGAGTGATTGTCACCGAGAGTGACGAATAGGATAAGCCCAACGAAATCAGCGCTTTGACGTTTTGAGTCAGCGAGGAGACGAAACGGGTTAACTTATCGTTATGGTGCAGATCACTCCATTTGTAGAGTTTCTGGATCTCGAAAACGTGCTCCTTCTCTGCCTCCCGCTGGTTGCCGAACTTTTTCTCGATGATGTCGATCGCCACTGGATACTGCTCCGCGCTGAACTCCAGATGAGCTATCTCCGACGCCGGGAGACCTACGAGTGCTTCCTTCAGAAGAGTGAATTTTTCGACTGGATCGAGCGCTTTGCGATGAACGTGCACGTCGAAGAGTTGCCGCCACTCTCGAAATTTCTTGTAGTCACCGGCGAACTTCGGAAGACGGTACTTTCGGTTGAGCGCTAAGCCCGTCGTGGGCGAAGTCGCGCTTCCGACGCTGGACGCTTGAGCCACTGGATGGAAGATTGCCTCGAACGCTTCCCTTATCCTGAAGAACTCGTCCTCGTAATGGAACACTCTCTCCATCATGTTTTCGTACTGTTCAGGGGATAGCGCGAGAACCATCTGCGTCAGCACTGAATTCAGTCTCTCCATCTCCTGATATGTGTGTTCCACGATTTTCCACAGCCTGGAGCAGTCACTGAATGTTGATGACTCGTAGCGAAGGGCCTCCTCCAACTCCTTCGCCTTTTTCGTGAAGCGCGTGCGGAGCGTACGTCTGATCGCTATCTGAGCGTTCATGGACTCTCGCTCCGCCGCCGTTCCCTTGGAACCTTGTTTCTGAGAATCGCCTGCTTCCGATGTTTCTGCCACTGGCACATTGGTCTGGTCGTCGTCCGGCATGGTTGCGAACCGGCCGGAGCGCTTGCGAGATCTTCCGCTGACCGGCCTTCAGGGGATAGGCCTAACTCGCCACGAGGCTCGGGTGCGAACCGTCGCCGCCGCGTCGGTCGTGGGAAAAATCCGCCTTCTGAGCTCGCGGCACTGCCTGGCTCACCGCTGGACGGGACGTGACTGGATCTGGCGTCTGAGAGGACGCTGTCCGATGTCTGCCAATGGATGGCCCCTCCGCCGGTAGCTGATATGTTCTCGAGTCTCAAACTCCGGAAAAACGCACTGTATGCCCTGATGTTCGGGACGATCTGCTCGTGGCGACTCCTGTCGATGCGTATTTCTTTTCTTCTCGAATCGGATCGCTAGCACGATTCCGCCGTTATCCGAAGTCGCTGGTTGAACGCGAGCGATCTGGAATCTCGGTCTGGAACCGCTTCTTGACGTGCTGATCCTGGTCTTCTGTTTTCCGCTGCCACCATGTGAAGCCACAGTTTGGCTCGACGAATAATGAGACTGAAATTTCGGTTATCCGCCGGAGCCGTCGTGGTCGTCTCCGTCTGCTTAGACGGTCTGTACTCGAGTGTCAGTTCGGCGCCGCGCAAGAGGCTTCCCCGACGTACATTGCACGTCGGGGCGGCCCTCGCACCTCAGCGAACCTCACAAACCACGACGTCTCTCTCGGTTTCTCTTTATTGAAGCATAACTCTACCTAGGTATGCGTCACACTTCCACACGAGACGCCACTTTGATACTTTGTCAGATAAACGTCCCTAGTGTCCCCCATCCATTAGAAATCATATCAGGAAAATCGAAGTGTCACTCTTTGTTGAAAAAAATTATTATTTTCCCCGGCCAAAATCCGTTTTTTTCCGGAATTTCCCCGGTTCGCCCCTTTTTCGCTCGATTACTCTTAAACTACATAGCTCCAGGAGCCCGTTTTTGAGCCCGGAATCTGAAAGCTGAAGCCGAGAGCTTTCGATTGCACCCCCTGGTCACCCGATTCGGCAGGAGAAAACGTCCATCCTCAGAGTTTTCATCCAATCCCGTTGAGGAAGCACATGGATATTGCGATTCAGGTTGACACTCATTAGGGCTCATCGGGTATGGGGAGATAAATACGAACTATAGTCTTTCATGAAGATTACGACTTTATTCAGTCATTAGCTCCATCCGCCTCTGACTCCGTTTCGCCTCCAGATGGCAAAAATAGATTTTCCAGGTTCGCTGCCGGACGAGGAATGGTGTCGAGATGTCTCGCATGAGAGAGATAGAAAACCGCAGTATCGCCGGGCGGAGATGAATGTTGACAAACATTTTCGGGGCCGGCCTCTGTGAGAGGCACGGGCGCAGGCGCTGGCGGTAAGTCAGCGATTGGGCTGGCCACAAGATGAGGAGTGTGAGGAATCGTCGAGTTGCATTCAATGCAGATGAAACGGGAAACCTTACTCCGGATCTTTTTCTCTGAGAGTTCAGAACATCCCCTACGGGTGAGAGAGCAGCATTTGATGCAAGAGAGGGGTCTCTGTCTTTTGTCGGTGATCAGATTGGCACAGGATATACACGTCGGTACGTCACTGCCTGACAGCTTTGAAGCGGCCGACGGGGCACTCGACATGGAGTAATTCGACTCTAAGCACACGTTTTCGTAAGAAGCAATCTCGGCTTCGTCTGTCCGAGACATTGAGACCGAGAGAGAGTCCGGAGAGTCACAGAAAAGAGAAAATCACTAGAGAGCGTTTTCGAACACGTCTGAGTTGTTCCGAGAGCAGACGAACGTTTTTGAACGTTAGAGAATACCACTGTTCCCTCGTCATCGCTTTTGTATGTGATGCCGAGTGATGGGCATGACTTCAGGTATCGAAGTATCTAGAGAATCTAGAGAATCTATGAACTGAAGTACGATCTTTTTCGTTACTCCTGCGCACAGGCCATCGTCTACGTAGATGCAAACGATGATTCTCTCTGCCCCATTTCGATAGAAAATACAAGGGTCAGTCTTGCTCTGACTCAGACCCTTCTTCAGAAGAATGGACTTGAATTTCTGGCTGAACTCGAAAGGTGACTGACGGAGGCCATAGATGGCACGTAGGAGTCTCCAGACTTTCTTTGATCCATCATCCTTTCCTTCCGGTTGTTTCATGTAAATTTCGTCATTAAGCTCAGCATTGAGAAAGGCCGTTTTGACGTCAAATTGATGGAGATACAGCCTCTCCTCAGCTGCAATGCTTAAGACACAGCGGACGCCCTCAAGTCTTGCGACCGGAGAAAAGATCCGATCAGGGCTGAAGTCCACATTTTCTTGCTGCAAGAA
>NW_003804495.1:0-16779 GCF_000255335.2 Galendromus occidentalis
ATAATTCAATCAGGATCTCCTTCTCTTTCGTCCCTAGATTGCAGTCTTCAATAATAGCCCTGAAGGGGTCTAATACCCACATACGACCCACTCTGGGATCCTCATCCGGCGGAAAATACGATGCAAATGCCTCCGTCAGAGACTGGAGGTGCTCCTGGAGCAACGGAAAGATTGTCCGAGCATCGATGTCGTTCTCGACGACGAAAGCGTGGAATGTTGGGAACATGGAGACATCATCATCGACCAGCCGAGTACACCACAGCGACAACTTATTTTGGAAGGCGTCCATCTTGCCTCTCATTGTGAAGACGTCCTGATTGTCTCCCTGGAGTGAGAGATTCAGCTCGTTCAGGAGCGAGAAAATGTCCACCAGATAGGCCAACTCAGCGACCCAATCTTTGTCGGACAATTTCTCAGCATCGGGATGCTTATGGTGGCGTAAGAAAATGCTCACTTCCTCTCGCAACGCGAAGAATCGCATAAGCATGCGGCCTCTCGACAACCACCTGACTTCGGCGTGGAGGAGGAGATTTTTGAACTCGGAATCCATCTCTTCACAGAGCGATTCAAAGAGCCTCGAGTTCAGCGCCTTGTGTCGGATATTGTTAATAATTTTGACAACAATTGTCAAAACGCCACGGAGCTCTGCACTCATCCCCTTTGCTACGAGTTGCTCCCGATGGATGAGACAATGAGATGAAATAAAATCGGGATGCGCGAGTTGCTTGACTTTGGTGACCAGCCCGGTTAATCGCCCCACCATGTTTGCTGCGCCATCCGTGCAGATCCCGACACACTTCCTCCAGTCTATCTTGTGTTTCGAAAAATAATCGTTGAGAGCCGTGAAACAAGCTGAACTTGTTGTTCTACCCGGCAGATCTAGCGCACACAGGAACTCTTCCCGTATAGATGTTCTCTCGGCGAACCTCACGAAACAAAGTAGGATGGCTCGATTGGAGACATCAGTCGATTCATCAACCTGCATCGAGAAGTGGGAGGTGTTCTCAATCATCTGCACAAGCTGACTCTCCACATCAGCGGACATTCTCACCATCCTCCGCTGAATAGTTCGAGCGGATAGGGGAATTCTCTTTATTTTCTGCGTCTGAGCTGCACCGAGGAGTATTTCGGAGGCAGTGATGAGACAAGGCTTGATCAGTTTTTCGCCGATAGTGAATGGTTTTTTGTTTTTCGCAATCGATAAGGCTATTTCATACGAAGCTCTCAGTATTTTTTCTTTCATCGAGTCGCTCTCGGCTTCCGTCTTCTCCTGCATGTCCTTATAGAGCTGCTCGAAATACTCGATCGACTTCAGAGCCAGATTTGAGTGTTGCGAGCGGAAATGCCTGAGAAGTTTTGATGGTTTCATCGCATCATTCGATAAACTTTTCTCGCATACAAGACACAGAGGCCGCGGAGCGGTTTCGCTATCGGGCTCCACGACGAACCCGAAGGCCAAATAGTCCGAGGAGTACTTCCTGATAAATTTGGCCCTCTTCGTGGGCCGATTCTCGGCAGAAGCACTTTTCCTTCTGATGCTCGCGTGACTTGATCCCTGATTTTCTTCGACGATCGCGGCGATATTTCGTGTGCTTCGCGATTCTTGACTCCCATTATCGCCACCGGACATGCAGTCACTATTTACTATTTCTTTCATCCTGATCATTGTCACTCATTTCGGAAGAATCAGCCTGATTCGCGTGATTCTTCCCGCTCATGCCGAGGCGCTCTGAAGATTCGGGGTGCTTCGAATTATTTAGCATCGAAGTCGTGCAAGACTGCACATGCGACCTAACATTCGCTAACGTCAGACACCCGAGCTTAAGAAAAGGAGTTTTTGCAAGAACTTGTTTCCGAGGTGTACATGTACAGGCGAGATCAAACGAGCGATTCACGGATGTCCTTGCGATTTGCGATATTTCAATGTAAAATGTGAACGGAAGAGTAATGGGAGAGCTTGCCTTTTGGCGGTCATCAAATGTCCTCGATCAGACCTCAGACTCCACGCGCCGTTTCGAGGATTCGGACCAATCACGTTCGTGGACGGAGCGAAGTGACCGAGAGTACGGCAATATTTTTAGAAACGAAGACGACAATGCTACAACCGCGCGAGGAATGCTCCAACAAAAGACGGCTCATATCATCAGAGCGCGCGGAAACAGCGGAATTGGAATCAGGAAGACATCTCGACAGGAAAACCTACGATAATATGCCTGAGATGGCCAAAATAGGATAGATGTTCAGCTCGACGGTCCACGGGGGAGAAACCAGATTTTGACGGTCCGCGGACTCGGAGAAGTCGCCGTCCCCTGATTTAAACGACCTGAACTGAGCACGGCGAAGGACATGGGCGAAGGATCCGGGGGACGGAAGTAGTGTTCGTAGAACGTGGTCGCGTTCGTTTATCGGGCAGTCTGGAGGATGTCCGGGAGCTGAAGTCCGCGAAGGTGTGTCGCGGTGGTGGAAGCGGCTCGAGTCGAATGAGCAGTGTATATGGATGTGTCGATTCCGGAGTCCCTAAGGACGTTTTCCACCCAACGCGCTAGTGTGTCTTTAGAGGCTGATTTGTGCGGCTTCTTGGTTGTAAGAAATAAGGAAGTGGGTTGAAGGCGATAAGGGAGCGTCAGGTCTGTGTAAGCTCGAAGGGCCGAAATGGGGCATCGGAGGGCATTTTGTGGTTATGATTTTATCAGTTAGGGGGGCGAGTGGTGGCCATGTCTGCTGGTCTTGGTGAGGCCTCGACCGTAAGAGAATTCCCAGGCGTGGGGCTGCTGCGAGAGGGGTGGAAATACAAGGTCGGCGATTTCGCCTACCCGGGCGGCCGAGGTTAGCAACAGGAGAAGGAGTGTGCGGTAGGTCGCCTGTAGCAGCGTAAGCGTGTCAGAGGGCCCCCAGGCGTCCATGTGTGTCAAGACGAGTTCGATGTCTCTTACCGGCGGTCGGGGCTTCGAAGGAGGATTCGTGTTGAAGATGCCCCGCATGAGCCGGCACACGGTAGGATGGTTCCCCGCTTTGAACGTGTCTCTGGGATCGAGGTGGAAGGATAGGGCCGAGCGAAAGGAGTTTAAGGCGGAGTAGGAATATCCGCTGTTTGCAATGTCTGCCGGGAAGTTACACATGTGGTTTATAGGAATTTTATGGGTAGGGGTATCTCGTTGTCTACACCAAAATATCCAGTTGGGCCGGCATGTGTCGTATGCGCTACGTGTGCTTGGGCGGATAGCGTTTTCCAGAAAGTGCGTCGCTTCTTGTGTGAGGTCAGGGATGCTAGGCGCCAGGCTACGAGTTGTGGTCTCTGGCTGACCATGAGTGGATGGGGGGTGTTCGTTCTGTCGAGGACTAGGTTGATGTCCGATGGAAGAAGTATCGGTTGATCGATGCATCTTTGTAAGAGTCGTGGGAAGCATGGCTGCGTCGGCCAAAGGGGGCATATTAGGAGTAATTCGCAAGTGGGAGAGGAATCTAGGTAGGAGAGCGTTCGATCAACCAGCTTGAATGGAGGGAAGGCATAGAGGTTGGTCCAAGAATCCCATCGGAGCAGGAAAGCGTCAACGCTGATTGCGAAGGGGTCCTTGACCCAACTAAAGTAGGTGTCAACTTTGTGGTTCGAGAAATCAGCGAACAGGTCGATTAGGAAAGGTCCATGCATGGAATTCAATCGCTCGAAGGTTGCTTGGTGTAGAGAGTAACTGTGGTTGTCTGGCACTGTTCTTAACAACGTATCCGCGATGTCATTCAGCGCTCCAGGAATGTAAGTTGCTTTGAGGTGGAATTTGCGTTCGAACGCCCATGCCCAAATTTGTCGAGACAAAGAATTCGGTTTTGGGGACTAGAGCGAGCCGAAATTGTTAATACTGTGCAAGGCGTTTGTGTCATCCGTGCGTATAGCAGTTGTAGTATCGGAACATTCCTTGGCCAGTCTCTGTACCGCCAGAAAAATTGCCTCAAGTTCCAGAGCATTTATATGAAGGTGACGATCATCGTCATTCCATGCCCCGCCGGTAGCTCCATGGCTACACCAAGCGCCCCAGCCCTGCAGTGAGCTGTCAGAGGTAATCTCTAATGACACTAGCGGCGGTTGGATTGGTCCGGTAGCGATCGTATCGAGATGTGTTGTCCACCATGCGAGATCTGATGCAATGTCGGGTGGCAATTATTGTACTATGGCCGTGTTCTGTGTTCGGCGGGTGGGAGTCGAGACGAGTCTGGCCAGGGAGGAACAGAGGTAAGAGCGTTCAATTTTCCTAACACGCGATAGAGTGTGCGAAGAGTAGTATTTTGAGTTTCGAGAAGTGAGTTGATGTCTCGTTTGATTTGGAGGAGTTTTTCTCCTGGTACTGAGAGCCTAATTGTTGCGGAGTCGATATTGTAGCCCAGGTAAGTCACGCGTTGTGCACTGATTAGAGAGGACTTCTCAGAATTGATTGTGTATCCTAAGGATTGGAGGAGTGATGTTGTGGCCTCAGTATGCTCTGTGAGCCGAGATGGTGAATTGCGAGTAAGAGAAAATCGTCGAAGTATACTATAAGGACAACGCCGCGTTGTCGTAGGCTGGCCGCGAAAGGTTTAAGAAGTTTGGTGAAGACGCGCGGGTTCGTTTTCAGTCCGAAAGGTAGTCGGGCCCATCAGTACGTGCTGTGCTGCCATTTGAATGCGAGGTATGGTTGACTCGATGTGTGTATTGGAATGGAGAGAAAGGCGTCTTTCAGATCTATGCGTATAAAGTAGCAGTCGGGAAAAAACTGCCTCCGTCATTTCCAACCATCCTTCCATTTTGAACTCTTCGTTGACGATGAATTCATTAAGAGGTTTCAGATTGATAACTGGGCGGAACTTTGAGGTGCCTTTCTTCGCGACCAAGAAAAGGTTCGAGAGGAAGCGCACCCGGTGGGGGAATTGGAATGATTGCCCCTTTGGCTAGGAGGTCGTCGACTAAGGTGTCCATGTTATTCGTTTTATCCTGAGAGAAATGGATAGGGTGTGGTAAAGATGGTTGGAAAGGAGGGGAGAGGAAGGAGGTGCGGTACCCCCGGACCGTGCTCAGTATCCAGTCGTCGGAAGTGAGAAGTTCCCATGGGGTAGCAAAGTCTACCAGGGAGAGATGCAAGGTACCTGGTGGCGTAGGTTGGTTGGAAGGGCCGTGCCATCAGAGAGTGTGTTTCAGCCAACTTGACGAGAGGTGTATCTGCTTTAAGGGCGAGGAACGCTTTACTGGCTTTGAGGTGGGCCTCGACGTCGCGGAGTGGTTCTGGTACGAGGAACTGCAGTCCCTGAGGCTCGGAATACGCCAGTGCGATTTCCTCGGCCATCTTCTTGCTGTCTTTTGCGTCGAATATGCGTTTCATACCGGCCAGGACGCTGGAGCTGTGAATCGAGTCGGTCAAGACCCGTGAATATCGTTGCCGAGTCTACTAATGCTGTGCGGCGCAATTTGCGTATGCAGTTCAGTTATTGCGTTTACCCACTTGATCGCGGGAGCGTTTGAATCTTCCAATAGACCATCGAAAATTGAGGGTGAGGGTGAGGGTTGTTCGGGCGGGTTGGCTTTCGACGTAACCGCATCCTCGAGTCTCACATCGTCGTCGTCCTCAATTGGATCGAGCTCCTCTTCGTACAGTTGAATGTCGCTCATTGTCTGTAAAATCGTCGACATAAAGCGTGTAGTCTCAGAAAGCCCCAGCAGTACGAGGGGGTGACACTTCGGGAGACAATTCATCGAGATTCTAATATGTCGAGTAGCGCGCGATAGTGATGCGCAGGAGGCCCGTAGGCTTAGAGCTCAGTGCGTCGCACGTCGAGGCATATAGTTTATGGCTCGTCTTCACGGCAACACCGTGGCATCAGGTATTCGACCTGGCATCAGGTATTCGACCTGGCATCCAGTTCACACAGGAGAAGGGCATCGATTCGACAAGCGAATCAGATATAGCCGGAAATCGTGGGACCTATGTTGTCCTCATCAACATTAAAATTGGTATAACGGGCTTCGAGCCCCCTCGGCTGATAATAAAATAACAAATACATATATTCAACCTGGACGAGACTGGGCAGCGACTTACCAGCTATGAAAATCAGAAATTTGCACCATTTCAGAAACTTTGACGTCCGCGCAAAGACACGTGCGTACTCGTGCTGCGGAAAACAACAAGTGAGGGCGGTCGACCGCTCTCGCTTGTTTTCTTTGAAGACCGCCTGCTCGCCTATCGGATCACAGTCGCTATCTGTCCTCGGTGAACGAAGGAACTTGTAGAAATGGAATCAGGGACTTTCGTGAGGCAAAGAAGTAAGGACCGTTAGGTTTGTGAGCGATTCAAGTTTGGGGTCCGTTCAGGTTCGTTGTCGATCAAGTCGTGTTTCACGGCGTGTTAGAAAATTGTCTTCGTTTGTTTGGAAGGAGAAAAATTTTTTTGAAGAGGTCGTCGGTTTTCTGTCGTCATGGTTGTGACACTATCGGGACGCTCTCATTGTACTCGTGATCAGAGGAACGGTGTTCGACATCTTCGGTTGGAGGAGGACGTCGAGGAAATAGAGGACATCGTGGAGTTCGATGCCGTCGGTCAGGACGGTGTGTTTGAATCCGTCGGGAGTGGACCGTCGGTGAACTCAGGAGGACGTTTCGGGAGACAGCGGAGTCGACGGTCGTGCTCTTGCATGACTTCATGGTTGTTCATTTTGACGTGGATGGCTGTTTTCATCATGTTGGGCAGGATATTCTTCGTATAATGTTGATTTGTTGATTGCTCGGCGTGAATGATTAATGATTATGCATGATGGCTGGTTATTATGTGTTTTGATTCCAGCTCGGGGGGATCCATTGTCGCCGTGAAGAGGTCGTTAACGTTTCCACCACAAACGAAACCGTGATAATCTTCAGTACGACGGCTCCACCGGTTTTTCCAACGACTACGAGTTCTTCTGTGACCACGGCCTCTCCGGATGTAATGGTTGAGTTGTCCGTGAAGAATTTAATGTCCACTTATCGATACCTCGGCTAGCGAACACACTGGGTAACCGGCGAACTTCCCCCCTGACGGGGATTCTTTATTCCATCCTTATATGGTGATCCAGTGAAAAGGGTTACATTGTAACAACTGCTCAGGGTTAGCTAATTGTCCAGATACTGAGGGTTACAGAAGAACACTGACAATGATGCGCGCGGAAGGGTTGATAAAATACCCAGGGACGTTCTGCTCTGGTGAATTAACTAATTCTAGCCACAGGGATTTCTGGGCGCCTACTAGACTGAAGACTCAACATATTTCATCATTCCCCCTCGCACGGAAATCCCGAAATCTGGAATAAACTTAAATCGTTGAGTTGGGGAGCCGAGTAATATTTTTTTCGAGTGGGATGCGTCTCAACGAGCAGTGAAACACATTCATGCACCTTGAGATGGCAGATCTTCAGATAGACCATCTATATACACAGGGCAAGATGCTGGAGCTTCGAGCCTTGTCCCCAGTCTAAGATCTCGCACCTCAACATGAGGTCCACTTCGGGGAGACATTTGATCTATCGATAGGGAGTTGACTCGAATCTTCGAGAGAGTCCCTGTCTGTTCTTATAAAAGCAGGGTGAACCATAGGCAGTCATCACTTCGTGTTTCGAGCTTGGCTCGAGTGTGTCCGCGAGTTCAAGTTCGTTAGCATCAGTGAGGATGGGCGGAAACCGCAGGCCCGTGGTTCCCGACGAGGAGACCAGCGTCGAGTGTGTACAAAAGGGGGGGTCACGAAGGAACTGGGTGAGAGACAGATCTTGTAAATTTTGGGGCTCAATTGAAGAGATATACGTATCTCGTTGATACCTCGGCTAGAATGATCACACGGAATACTAGAGTCAGTCTTGGGCTCCCCCTCAGCTGGCTGAGGTTTATCGTCGTTACATATATATACAGCGAGTCATAGAAAAGCGTTGAACACAGAAGAGCATCCGAATATGGGTCATGCTGAAAACACTGTGAACGGGTCAACAAGTGACCGGTCAGTGACCGTTACAGACTGAGGTCTTCAGTATCTAGAGCGAAAGGTGAAATGGACAATACTCATCATTCTCCCCCATTGGCCGTGTAGCCTTTCGCTGGGGTTCGCTCCGACTTCATTCTCTTGGAATAAATCGTTGTTTCGCATGCGATGAGAATTTCGAGTAATATCCTACGAGTCAACCAGGCTCGAGTCAGAGACTCGTAGATTTGACGAGTGCTTGAGACAACGGACATTTGAGGCACAGTAGAAACGCTCAGATTGCTACTATTTCCTGATATCTGGAGACGATTTGCACCTCGATGTCATTTGCTCAGAATCTGAGCTTACCATATTTTTGTCAAACCTGTCATGAGATATGTCAGTCTATCGGCAACGACTTCGAGATCGAAAATTCGCGATAATTTCTGTCGCTTCTTACTCTCTAATTTGCCCTCTCGTGTCATCTGATCCTTCATCATTCCCGATGTCTTCGGTCTTGAAACGGAAAGTCTTCAAGAAGGGAATGTCGAAGAGCTCCGGTCCCGCTCTTCAGTCTGTGAGGTCCCAACTCAGCGCCGCCGTTGGTATGATCTGCGTCGAAAATCCCAGCGCACCGCCGTGTGATGCGGAAAGTGCCTCCCGTTCAGAGGAAAGTGGAACACCCTCCACGGGTAGTGAGCGCAGTTCTGCGTCTTATTTGTCCCACTTGTTGGGCTTGATTTTGGGAACCCGGCTCTGGGCGTTGCTCAAGTACCTCTTGATGGTACTTCTGCTTCTTGCTCTGATGACGAGCATGTTGAAAGGTAATTTTGAGGCCTCGATTTTTGATACGTTGATCAGTTTGTCTGTATATCTGGAACAACTATGGTTACATCACCGCAATGATGTCCCGTTTTCTTCTCTCATAGTCTTGATTAATACAGGCCTTTGAGAACCGAACCAAGCCAGTTACCCCGTAATGCGGTCTCAGGACGTGATGCTGGAATTGAGTTCCTACTCTTGCGTACAGGGAGACGGAGTACGAATTTGCCGATCCAAGGCTGCGGGGGCCTGCGCTCTACTGCGCTCTGACGAGCCAGTTCCAGAGGAGGCTCTGTGTACTCTCCAAGACTACCGAGTCGGCATAATGATTGGGTCTTGTGCCCAATCAAAAATATATACTTGTTTCAATAATTAAAGGACAAAAAAAATAGATTCATTTTTGGTTTCGGGCATCCTACAGAGGCTATCGCTATTTAGTCCCATCACAGATTCCCACGTGTTCTCAAGCTATTTGTTAAAACGAGGTTGATCAGTGGTTTCGCGGAAAAGCTGATGTTATGGATACTCTTGACGGCTCTTTAGAGTCTTCGAGAAGAGTTGCGGTCGCGGCGGCGCCTATTCCGCGCGAGTAGATCAATCAAGATCCAGTCGGTACACATTCGAATCTCGACCGACAATGGTGTTCCCAATGAAGCGCTGTTCTAGCTCGTCCAACACGGTTGGATTTCTGGTGGTAACTATGACCCTTCTAGGAGTTCTGATGAGTAAGTTATTCTCTGGAATTCACGAAAACTTACTGAGCATCAGTGTGGCTCACGTATGGGGTTACAGAAAATTTCCATTCTTTCTCAGCTATCCACTCGGGTTATTTCGAGCCGAGTCAGCTTCACTCAGCGAACATGACGAAGCGTTCGCACATGGAGGCGGAACCTTTTCAGTTTCTGAGCTCCACTACTGAGGACACCGTGGAGAAGGTTTCCGAAGCTCCGGTTGTTTCGTCCACAACTCTAAGCAGCTCCGATGCTCGATCGACTTCCCCTTTTGTTCCTATTTCGTCGACAACTACCCCCACAACATCCAGGCCTGTCTTTCGATTATCCGGACTAACTGTTTCTCCTTTCTTCAAACGTCATCCTTATCAACCTAGTTCAGCTGAGTCTGGATATCCATCTCGACGTGTGATGGTACAGGAGTACCGAAGATCTACCACGACGTCTCCCCCGAGGATGGATTTCAGCTATCGACGAGAGTGGCAGCGCATCGTTCCTACCGAGATGCCGATCTCTGGCAGGGCTCTGCATATTCGCACTGCTACCGCTCATCCTTCTAGAGCTTTCTTCTCGAGTACTACGATAAAGCCATCATCTTCTTATCGGGTCACTCGGGCTACTAGGGCCACTCCTTCTTCTCGATCTACAGCTGTTCGTCTGTCAGCTTCAACTACTACTGTTAGACCAGTGTCGACGACTGCTACAACCCTTAAACCATCTTCGACCACCAATTCAATCACTCCAGCAAGTGTTATTGTTACGACATCGACCGCTCCGTCGAGTTCAACCAATCGACGCCGGTCGAGCCGGTGGTTCCCTTATCTTCATCATCTTCCGTCTCTGCGTCGTTTTCTCCCACGACTGGAATTTCATCGATTTCGAGTACTGTTCACTCGATACCCAGCACTACAGTTTCGAATTCCTTTGAGATTGATTTCAGATGGCATTTATGCATCTGGCTAGAAGAGGTGCGATCATGTAAGCTGAGTCGAGACCAGAGCTGTGAAGTCGTCGACTTTCACCATGCGATCGGGGATCGAATGATGGTGACAAGCTTCTCCCCAGCTACCTCTTATGCCAGTATCGCCGATCTGATGAGAATAGCCAAAGACTGCCGGGATCATACGATCTATAAGGCGGTCGAATAAATTTTCTTTCTCAGTTAGGGAACAAAGTAAAACGTGCGTTTATTGTGGGTATGAAAAAAGGATGAATCAAATATAATCGGAGATCTTCAACGGTTTCTCTATAAGGCCGATCGTGGCGTTCAGATATAGGAGATTCTGGCACGGTCTCATAATTGCGTCTGATGCGCTTAGAGACGGAGCGCTTAAGAGCGTATGAGCCGAGCGCCAGGATGATGAATGACGATCCAATGCAATAGCCGATCAGCGGCTTAATCCATTAGCAGGGATTCGTTGGAGTCGGTGGTACGGGGGGCGGAGTTGTTGTCGTTGGATGCCTGTGCTGGTTGTATACTCTCGCCGCCCTTGGGTGGCTTCCCAGGTCTTAGACACACCGTGTCACGCGCAGCCAGGCGTCTACAGCTGGCTTCGAATTCCAGACAAACGCAAGGAAAATTGTCGGGATTCGTTTCTGTGATGGTGCATGACCGGTTCTCTTTCCTACAATCGGGCTCGCAGTCCACCGAGTAGTTGAAATAGCCGAGACCGGAGTCTACAAGGCGAATGACGAGGAGGGCTACCAGGAGTCTCGCCGCCATCGAATCCTGCAATTTCGAGCAGTGTATCAAGCTTTTTGAAATCCAAGTTCTTAGTCAGGAAATCTGCGGCGTTGACCTCACTGGGGCAGTATTCGAAGTTGACCTCTCCGTTAAGGTATCTCTCTCTGACGTAGTAGAACCTCGCCTCAACGTGTTTCGCGTTCTTAAATTGTTGCGAAGATTCGGTCAGTCGAATCGTGGCCTCGTTGTCAATGAGTAGGGTCGGTTTCACCGGGTAGTGGAGCTCGTTCAGAAGTTTGGCTGTCCAGATCGCCGCTTTACAAGCCTCTGAGGCAGCAATCAGCTCCGCGACCATGGAGCCGGTGGAAACACAGCTCTGGCGCTGGCTGCACCAGCCAATTGCTCCTCCTCCGAACTTGACCAGGGAGCCAGAAGTGCTCCGTCTGGTGGTCTCACACATAGCGAAATCTGCGTCGCTGCAGACCTTGAGTTCACGTGAACTGCCACTAGAGTAAAAGGGGCCGTGAGTCTTGGTTCCACTCAAGTATCTCAGGATGTGCAACCCCTGTTTCCACAACTGTTTTGTTGGGCAATCCAGGTACCTCGACAAGAAGCCTACTTCATAGGCTATATCTGCTCTTGTCGCAATCGCGAGGTACATCAGTCCGCCGACGAGAGAGCGGTACGGCAGTGTCACATCGATCTCGCCTTCGTAGGCGGATTTTGCACTGCTTTCAAGCGGCGTCTTGGCCGGCTTGCAACTCGTCATACCAAATCTTTCCAACAAGTCGGCAATGTACTTCGACTGATGGATGTGGATAGTTCCAAGGTCTGGGGAGATGTCTATGTGCAACCCCAAGAAGAATTCCAGTGCTTTGAAAGTGATTTCAAGTGCCTTACCGAGTGCAATGAGGAATTCTTCAGCGCCTTCTTTGCATGCGGCTCCCGTAATGCCATCATCGACACATAGAACTACCACGAGTCGCTTCGGTCCCTCGGAGACGAACATGCACGGGTCCGAGGTGCTCTGGGTCAATCCCAGCTCCAGGAAGTCATTTTTTGATTGTGTCTGTTAAATTCCTTCGGAGCTTGCTTCAATCCGTAACAAGCTTTCAGCAGCTTGCAAACTCTCCCAGATCCGTCCTCAAAACCTTCTGGCTGAGGGGTGTTTTATTCTTTTAGATCTGAGTGCAAGAAGGCCGTAGCCACATCAAATTGATATAGGGTCAGTGCCTCCTGTGCTGAGACCGCTAGGACCGCTCTGATAGTTTCGAAACGAGCTACTGGGGCGTACAGTTCCTGGAAGTCCCTTCCAGCGACCTGATTATAACCTTTGATCACAAAACGAGCCTTTCGGCGGATAATTACCTCATTCTTATCCTCCTTCGTTTTGAAGATCCATCTATTGCCTATGGTGCGCTTTCCCATAGGAAGTTCCGTGAGTTCCCATACATTGTGATGCTTCATCGAAGCAATCTCTTCGGACATGGCCTTCAGCCATTTCTCTCTGTAAGGTGAACTATATACTTCATTAATACTGTTGGGCGCGTCCGCAACTTCATTTACACTAGTGTTCTGTCTCCCAACGCTAGATGGCGCTGCATCTGCGTAGCCGGCTTGATATCTATCAGGCGCCTTCAGCTTGGATCGATCCCTAAGTCTGCGGCCTGCATGACTAGGTGGGTCAACCTCAACTTCTTGGCTGTCGACAGCCGCTCCGGCGGCAGGTACTTCTCCGGAAGCACCGGCATCTAATCCTTCATCGGCTAATTCTACGGAGGGCTCAGGTGCGCGCTCCGCTTCTTCGTCAGCATCGGCAGTCAGTCCATCTCTGCTGCTACTGCTCCCTCCACTCTGCGCCGTCTCACTCGACTGATTCTCTGGATCATCGTCTAGCGGGCTAGGCTTGGCTATTTTCACATCCTTTGTCCGGATGACCCGTGTTGTACCGGGTAGCCAAACTCTATAGGATAGTCCGTCCTCGTCGATTCCGACGATTCTGCCAGGGAGACTTCGGTCATCTAATTTCTTCCGATTAGGATCTCGATTATAATAGTTGCAGGGATTACCAAAGGCTTGAATCTTCTTGAGAAAAGGTTTTCGGCCATGGATAATTTCGAAGGGAGTTTTGTCCGAATCTTTGTGCACTTTGACACAATTCAGGACATGTGCGGCGAAGTTGACTCCTTCAGCCCACAGTCCTTCCGGGAGTTTCGCATCAATAAGCATGGCTCGAGTTAGATTTAGAAGCGTGCGATTCAAGCGTTCGCTGACACCATTTAGCGTTGGAGTATGAGGCGGCGAATAACTGATCTCCGCGCCTATCCTATCCATAATTTCGGCAACTCTCTGATTCTCGAATTCTCCTCCTTCATCTGATTTGAAGTGGTAGATATCGTGACCGGTCTGGTTCTGGAACCCTCGAGTGAAAGACTCGATACAATCTGGCACTTGGTCCTTTGATTGGACAAAGTAGACTTTCCTATATCGACTCATGTCATCACTTAGAGTCAAGAAGTAGTAAGCACCGCCGAAGGACCTGTTACTGACGGCGCAAGTATCGGAGAAAATGTAGCCGGGTCGTGGAGCTATATCGCTCATTGGTCTAGACCTATTTACCGCACGCGGCATCTTTCCGCGGGTACACCATTCACAGAGTATGAAGTCATCCTCTATCTCAGGGGTTCTCAACCTTTTTTGCCCTGCGGAACCCTTATTATCGGTTTCGGACTCTATCTTTCCAAATTTTCCTCTTAATCACCTTAAAACCTTCGACCACGATCGCATGAAGTATCCTGCATGCATTAGAGCTTAGAAAATTCATTCCAATTCGATAAAATGAATTAAAGTCTGAGCAGCCGAGCAGGGGCTCGCGGAACCCTAGGGCTCCGCGGAACCCAGGTTGAGAACCGCTGCTCTATCTCATGTCCTCCTCGCTGCAGCATCTTTTTCACTTGATCAACGTTGATGTGCGCAAAGGTCTTGTGCACCTCCAAGAGTCTGATCTTTTTCTGAAGTCTAGTACTGATGTTAGCTTCTGGAATTTCCGTGGCTCGAACAACATAGAGATTGTTGCATCTCTCCACGTACCTTTTTACACTATCTCACACTAATCTGATGTTATCTTTGGTGACCTGAATTTCGTAACCATCGTCAGCCAATTTAGCTACTGATATAAGATTTCGACGCAAGCTGGGAACGTGCAAAGTTTCCCTTAGTTCTAAATCTTGCGTTTGACCTTCTGACGAGACTGTAACCAGCGCAGTTCCGGAGCCTGTTACTTTCAGCACTCGCGCTTCGCCTAGCCTAACTTCACGATGAGACTCGAAGGGTTGATAGTCGACCATCCACTTACGACCTGAACACATGTGATGGGTCGTTCCGCTATCAACTAGGAATTCCTCACCTAAGTCGTTGAAGTTCACCCCAGCCAGTTCCACATTGAGGGCTTCAGAGAAGTTGGCTTGCGGCTGATTTTGTCGTTGGGGCTGGTTTCTTCCGCGGTTGTTGTTGTTGCGATTCCGATTTCTGTTGTTGTTTCGGCGTGGGGCTCTGCACTGGGCCTGCATGTGGCCCTTCCGCTTGCAATTGTAGCACACGACTTCTGATGATTGCGAAGACGTCGTTCTACGTCGTGAGAAACTTCGTTGGTAGTTTCGTCGAGGGGTGTTTCGCTTGATGTTGAGTCGGGAGAACATAGCGGTCGCTTGATTGTCGTTGGCACCGCGTCTTACTGCCTCAGCTTGGATGGAAGCCGTCAAGATATCCAGTTGTTTGTCCTTGACGGTACGGGCACTCCAAGCTTGCCTGAAGGGTTCCCAGGACGCTGGCAGAGATTCAAGCAGACGGGAAGTGGTCAGATCATCATCGAGCGCGTAGTCCGACTGGTTCATCTCATAAACGATCTTCTTGTAGTTTAGGAGATTCTCTGACACAGTCGATCCGGGCTGGTATCTGTAGCGCAGGAATTCGGCGACGGACAGGTTCTTCTTGGTACCGTTTGATTGTTGGAATCTGATCCGGATTCTTCTCCGAATCTCCTGGGCTCCAATGTCCTCTGCGTTGTCCAAGAACAACGTCTCAGCCAGGTCGGGGTGGATCGAGTTGATCAGGATGTATCGTGCGGCTCGATTTCCGATGGTGAATTCCTGCTTCTGTTTCTTGCCTCCCTTCGTCTTTGCTTTCTCTGGATCCGGTGGGTTGAGGCGTCCTCGGGTGACATCCCAGGCAAACGGTCCGCCGTCGAGAACCGATGGGATGATGGTCTTCCAGGCGATGTAGTTCTTCCCGTCAGCAGCCAGGATAATGCTGCTAACCACTCTGGGCCGAGGACCGCATGTAGTAGGTTCGTCTTTGTCGCAAACCGGGGTGTTTCCGCCGTCGTCGTCCTCGCCAACTTGGACGTAGCCGTAGAGGGGGTTTTCTCTCGAAGTCGAAGGATTGGACATTGTGGATGGACACTTCACTTCGGTTCACGGTATCACTTATCTTTTCTGAGCAATTCGTGCTGATAACGGTGAAGACGTACACGTATCTCGTTGATACCTCGGCTAGAATGATCACACGGAATCCTAGAGTCAGTCTTGGGCTCCCCCTTAGCTGGCTGAGGTTTATTGTCCTTATATATAGCGAGTCATAGGGAAGGGTTGAACACAGAAGAGCATCCGAATATGGGTCATGCTGAAAACACTGTGAACGGGTTAAGTGGTGACCGGTCAGGGACCGTTACAGACTGAGGTCTTCAGTATCTAGAGCGAAAGGTGAAATGGACAATCAGTAGCGTCATCATCCTGTTTTCTATCATCACCATCAACATCACCATCTCATTGACAGCAAGGAAGTTCATCGTAAGTAAGAACTTTCCATTCATTGAGGCTCATTTCGCTGGATATTTCGAGGAGTGAAGTTAATCTGTTCCGTTTCCCACAGATGTTTCACAGTCATCTGTCATTTCATTTCACAATTCATCAATCACCTCATCTCATAATCATCATTCATCCATCGCATCATCAATCATCAACATCGGTCACTTTCATTGTCGCACCCTCACCTCACCGAAATTGTGTATGTCCGAGGCTAGTGAGACTTGTATATTTTTAAATACCAGTGGTGTTCCGGGGGTGTATATAGCGGTCCTACCGATGAATGTACATATCAATAGGGGGCTAAGCCATGATGTACATATGATGTCTTGTTGAGGTTGGAATAGCTACCCTCATTCCTTGTAAGCAAAATGTTCGTTAGAACATCTGTCTCGAGGCCGACCTCGGTTCCGGCCTCTTCTCTCTCCGTAACGATTCTAACGGTAGCGTACCAGATGTCGTCTGGGTTACGACCCCACATCCGGACGCTTGCAACCCCACGAGTTGCATGGGACTGGGAGAGGGTTCAGCTGACTTCACCCTCTAGATATATAAGACCACGCTAACCAGAATAAACTCACTGTGGTGTTCTTACACATCGATTCTGTACTACTCTGACTGCGTTCTCCTTGATCGACCTGAGTGCTGCGTCCTGAACCTAACCTTCGCAACCATTTAGGAACGACACGTTATCTGCACGTCTAGCTCAAAGCTAGGACTCAGCGCTCGCTGATCTAGAA
>NW_003804496.1:0-6621 GCF_000255335.2 Galendromus occidentalis
GCTTCGAGTTGCCTCACTCGTTCGATGATCTGTGGTTTCAAAGCGACCGGTGTCCTTCGGGGAGGGCATTGTACCGGCACCACATCGTCTTTCAGCTGGATCTTTACCTTGCCTGGCAGACGACCGACCCCTTTGAAAACGTCGTCGTATTCTCTCAGTAAGTTTTCCAGCTGATTTTCTTGCTCCATGGGTGTCACCAAATTCACGAACTCCACATTGTCTCCCATCTTGATGCACCCCAGAGCCAGAGACTCACTTGCGCCCAACAGTGGTTGTTCTGGTAAATCCACAATCTGGAAGGTGACTTCTATCGACCTCGAGTTATTGAAGAGAACCGCCGAAACCTCGCCGACAGCCCTTGAGTAGTCTCCGTTGTACATACGTAGATTCATCGACGATTTCTTCATGGGCGCAATTGCGCCTTGAGCTCTGAGCTGTTTGTACATCTGCAGAGGAAGTAGGTTTACTGTTGCCCCTGAGTCAATCTGTAGCCTGACAATCCGATCACGGCCTTGATACCTCAGTGTCAGGTTTCCAAACACTCGTTTTTTCTTCTTCCTTATCCCTTGCTCGGGCATCACAGCAAAAGCTTCGTTTTCGTCACTCTCGTAGTCAGTGCTCGTTTCCCCCTCGTCGTGTATGAAGTTCACTCTATTCGATTGCCTGCACGCCTTTGCGAAGTGTCCGAATTTGTTACACTTCGCGCACTTACGATCTTTGGCTGGGCAAACTTGTCCGGGGCGATGCACATATTGACAGAACTGGCATTTTCCACCTTCTGTTTTGCTCTGGCCAGCTGACTGTCTAGAGGCCCTCTCTCCCCTCACTTTGTGCACTGCCTCCTCTTTCACCGCGCCACTGATCTCCGCCGTAGTCGAAATCATTGGCAACGATCGCGAGGATCTCCTTAACACCTCGATGACCGACCGAAGGTCATTCTTATCATTCTGAATCACTCGATCCTTCAAGCGATCACTATCCAATCCGAGCACCAATCGATCGCGAATCATCTCATCTTTGACCTCCGTTGGGAATTCACAATCTTCCGCCAGTTCGCACACCTTCTCGAGGAAACGTTCGAAGTCAATACTTCCTTGATTGCACGCGTAGAATTTTTCGCGTACGACCAAAACGTTCTGTTTGCCACAGTATTCCTTCTCCCATGCCTTGACAGTCGATTCCAGAAGAGGACTGGGGATATTTGACTCCGCCGCCAATTTGATGACGTCGACCGAGTTGTTCGCTACCGTGACTTTAAGCGCTCGCAATTTACTCTTGCACTGGGGTCCTAGAGCTGTTCTGAAGTGTGATAGCTGCACCTCAGGAGTCTGTCCGAAGATGCCGTTCGAGAGCGCGTAATCGTAAAAGTCCTCTCTGAATTCCAGCCACTTCTTTCTCCTGTTGGGTGGGAAAAGCGGCAACGGGGTCGGCAAGGGTAGCGTACCCGGATTCGTGCTCTTCGCCATCCTATCCTTGAGTCACTTCTTGATGTTCGCACTATTCTGACACCAGTTTCTTAGTCGATGTTCCTAACTATTCCTGTAGATCCCTATCCAAGGAATAGACGATGCGTGCTCCACAATGAGTTGTAGTCAACTGTTTTATTGTCTCTGGCTAGTGCTGCTAGAGGGCTCTGGCGTGCGAACGCGCATTATTCGAATCCCATACAAACAGAGAGCCTCTTCTGCTCCTCAACACTGGCGGGGTTCTCTTCATTGCGGTATGGGGTCGGCACCGCTATCTCCACCAAATGTAGGGATGAGCCAACAGTCGTTTTTAAACTTGCTCGCTGGCCTTTTATTTTTGTCCGCACCGGCTAACGCTGAGAAGCGACCGTATACGCTGACAGACAGAACGCAAGGAAGCGTTTCCACGCGCGCGGATTCTGCTCCCTGAGGTTCCTCTACCATTCTTTCCATGTGCCCTCGCTTCTTGGCGGCGGCCGATGGAGCGCGCGTTTTTCGTAAATAAGAGCACCTATGTTTGGAGATGTCCCATCAACGATCCTATAATATCATTAGCAGTCACCGATTCCGCATCGATGCTGAAATAGGCAGATACGAGAGTTTGGGAAATCGTGTTGAGAATATTGGCTTTGGCCGACGCATTTGCGGCCTCAAAAAGAGGGTCATTGAAGGGCAGTTCCCCCTTAGCAGCCATAAATGCATTAGGAATACTCTGTAGAACCGCGATAATCGACGTCCGCCAAGAGAGCCAGTTCCGACCGTCATCCGCGAGTCGCACATTTTGTAATTTATGGAATTTTGTACCAGATCCTCTTGTTGTATTCTTCGCCATGATTGGCAAGGTAAGTTGAGACGGGGTCGAGAGAAACTCGAAATCCTCGATCTCCGGACCACTTTGCATTCGCCGAAATGAAAACCTGACAGCAGCTGTATTCTGCCGTACTTCCAATACCCTTATGTCGTGGTCACACGGAGGTGTAGGACGTTTGACGTTCGAGGTGTTAGACGGACGTGTGAGGTGTTAGATGGATGTTGGGGTGAATGATGTAACAGTGTGTGACGAGTAGTTAGAGAGGACGGTCGCACAGCGACTATATGACGGCTGTGGCGGTCCCTGTGTGTGGCTAATAAACTAGAGGTGGCTATCGTTGGTTCGTTAATACCAAGGTCTTCATTCGCCGTATCCCAGGAAGATAGTTCCCACATTTGCAGCGGTGGGATTTTCGGCGAAGATCTAGGAAAGTGGAACGAACAGAGTCGATGGCGTATCAAGGTTCGGACGGAGCCAAACGACTCCGACCCTGGGTTGATCAGGATCCGGCATATTTTGCTGGCGGATTTGCTTTCCGCTTTGACGTGTGCCGTCCAAAGAAAGGTGGGGTCCCTCCCGGTTTCGGTTGCGATGTTCACCGAGGTGTTCTTTGTTGCGGGTACGTTGACGTTGATTGGTGCTTTGCTGCACAGTATCGCGTAATGCTTGAGGTTGCAGTACCTGCAGTTGATTTTTGGTCCTACTCGGCAATTCTTTGCTAGATGATTTAGTTTTAGGCACCTCATGCACGCTCCTGCGGCTTTTACCCTGTCCAGTCGTTCTTGTAATGTGCGTTGGGCTGGACATCTGAATGGAGGGTGATCTGCCTCGCAGGGCACCGTTTATATTCTGCGAGGTGCTGGGGGTACCGGACGGAAGGGTGTTTTCTCTGTGGAAGCCGTTATGTGGAAGTTGTTCAACGTATTCTTGAACGACGACTTTTCTGGGTAGTTTCGGTGGCGATTTTGGGATCCATATAGCTTGGGAGGTTGGGGTCGACCGAAATGTAAACGAGGACTTTGGTCCCGATCGGAGCGGGTTGAGGGTTCCGAGTAGCCAGATCTGCTCGGTAGGTCCGCCCCGAGCGACTCGATGGAAGGGCCTCTGTTTGGAGAAAAGAGATGAGCGCATCGAGCTTGCACTCGGGTGTTGAGGATGTTCTGAACGTGTCCACGAACTTATGTTGCGTTGTGAATGACGGTCTGGCTAGTATTCTGTTGGCGAATGCCGCTGTTAGTGTTGCGTATGAGTGACCACTCGCAATGAGAGCTAGGATGTGCTGGGAGATCGAATTGACAAAGGCGGGTAACTCATCGGTTTTGATGTCCCCTCCGGATGACAGGATACGGTCCAGCTCCCTTAGATGACTGTCCCCTGCCATGTTTTTCTGGCCGAAGAGCTTTTCCAGGAGTTGTTCCATGGGCAGGTAGTTTTCTGCTCTGACCCTGAGGTGTTTCACACTGTTTTAGGCCTTGCCACTGAGGGCTTCGTGGAGGAGGAGAATCTTCTGGAGGTCCGGAATATTCCGTTCATGAACGAAGGTGTCGAAGATGTCCATGAATTTTCGGAAGTCCTTGGCGTCTCCATTGAATTTAGGCAGTTTGAAGCTCTTTGAGAGACTTGGAAGGTAATTGCTGGGGTCTTCCGACAGAGAGCTACTCTCCCTGATTGCCTCTTGTGGACGCGGGGTTGACGTGCTTGGGGCCTGGGGAATATTGTCCAAATCACCCATACTAGGGGTTTGTTCCGGTGGGGGCAGTTGTGCGATGTGAGACAGATGCGGAGTCTCTGAGAACGGCGCACTCTGTCCTGTTTGAGGCGCTCTTCGAACCTGACCGTCCAGTTTGGTTGAGGTTCGCCATGGCTGAGCTGCATTTGATGGGTTATGTTGCAGCGATGATACTTGGGCGCTGGGTGTGACCGGATTGTCTCTGTTCCCGACTGCGGATGGAGCACGGTTGAGATAGCTGATTGATCTTCTGAATTTGCTCTCGACTTCCACGCACTCCCTGATGAGTTCAGTTCTGTTGTCGATGGTCGAGGAAATTCGGATTTCGGCCGCTGATGTCCATAGGGATAGCAACTCAGTGAGGGTCTCCTTGAGACTTTCTGTTTGATCTAGAGAATCTCTGAGACTGGCGTCCTCTTCGAAGAATGTCTCAGCTTCCGAATGAAGAATTCAATTCTAGCTCTGAGGTATTCGAAACCTGCCGCTTGATATGAGTGGGAGTTCCGAGCTGAGTTTTGATTCTGGGTGACCGAACCGACCCCTTGGGGTTGTTGGGCTGGGTTATCGCTTGGCGTTCCCGCTTTTGATGACGGTCGATCTTCAGCCGCCAGGTCTTGGATGCTTGGGTGCTCGATCGTGGCGATTGCGTGAGGTCTTTGATAAGGGTCTCTTGCTTGTTAACATCGCCTCCAAGAGGATCCGGCGAAATAGAAAGAACTACCTACTTTCTGTAGGGGATGCTCATTGTGAAGAGTGTGTATCGCAGTCAGAGAGCAGTTCGACCTCATCATCGATTTCAAATGGTTCCGCGCCGCGACTACCTCAAGCTCGCCGTTCAAGAAAACGAGGTGAGATCAATCGTCGATCAGGATTTGAGTGAATAGATGGAATGCGGTAGACCCTTCTACCATACCATCACACTTCAGGCCCGATTCGGGATGCCTTCGATTCAACTTCGGAAGCTGATATTCTGAAATGCAAACTTTGTGGTGTCGAAATCACATCGGCCAAGCAGAGCACGACAGGCTTCAAGGCTAATCTTCGGAAGCACTCCAGGCTGGGAGAAATATCTGACAGAGAGGGGATCAAATCTTGGCTTGTAGCCTGCATGATAACATCTTGAACATATCATGTCGAGCCTTCAGCTCGGGCATCATGGGCGTACTCTTCTGGCTCGCTCGACTTGGACCGATTAATGCCGCTCTGGCCCGACGCTTCACCGACGGGAAATTCGAGTGAGTCCGCGGAACGGATGGAGAGCGTTGGAGACTTACATGCACCACTTGCGGACACTTCGATAGAGCATGTAAAAGCCCATGAAAAAATACCCATTTTTTTGTAGCGGTGTGAAGAATCGACTCAAAGAGGTTTTGACCGATCTCAAGACGAAGCGAACGGAATTCACCTTGACTGCTGATGAATGGTCTTGGCAGCGCAGGCGCTTCCTTGGTAAGATTCTCGCCTTGCGGAGCTCCATGTCCGGTATCGACCCTTCCTAAAGCTTGTCACCGTGTCTAGAGATAACTCTTCACTGCTCGCACCCCATTCCGAGTTCCGGAAGATCTGTCGTATTCCTGTCGAGATTCAGCACTCGTGCCAATGCGAAAAATCTGGAAACCTTTCTGGTGAACTCCCTGTAGAATCTAAGTCTACAGCTGAGTGATATAAAGGGCATCACAACAGACGCAGCCTCAGTCATGCGAAAACTCGGACAGACACTGAAGAGGGCTGTCTCACCCAAGCCCTCCTATCATCAGCTCTGTCTTGCTCACGGACTACACTTGGCTGTTCTGGACACATTCAAAACCTCGGACTCCACGGGGCTCCGATGCTTGACGAAGACAGCAACCAACTTCAGCTTGTAGGCATAAACGAAGACGACGAGGGAAGACACTCAGGTCAAAATGAGTACTGAATGCAAATCAGCATCGATCAGGATCGCTTGAAAGCTCTTTCCCAGTTTCGAGATATTTCCCAATGAACTCTACGATACTTCAGACGATGAAAATGATGCCGAGGAAGAATCAGCCGGCGGATTACCTGCGGAAGCTTCCCGAAGCCCTATGTTCGCGAGCAGTTTGGTAGCGAAAATTCGCCGCGAGTGCCGGAGCTTCGCCCTAAGCCCAACATTGAACGACGAACTACTCTCGCTAGCGACTCCAAACTCGGCTCCTCCGAAGATCGTTATGGACATGAGAATACGGTGGAACAGTACATTGAGAATGTTGCGTAAGTTCATTGTCAACGAGTACGCCCTGCGACGATTCCATGCGAAACGACGCGGCGTTTTCCCCCTCAGCCGACTAGAACTCCAGCAGACCGGAGATATTATCGCCGCTTTGACACATGTAGAAGAGTGCGTCAAGCGCCTATCGCTGGCAGGCGCGACTTTGTGGAACGCAGATATGGCTCTCCATGTGGGTAATCCGGATGAGGGAATAATCCCAAACTAGCGCTCCCGCTCCCGGTCGCTTCGCGGCGACTCGGTATCGCTAGACTCACTACACATGCGCTAGCTCCGAGTGCGCTGGCTCCGGGTGCGCTACCGTTTGGGGGGCGCGTGCTCTGGGAGCGCGTCCCGTTCCCCGCTTTCCCGCTTCCCTGCTCTCCCGCTT
>NW_003804496.1:7519-12862 GCF_000255335.2 Galendromus occidentalis
TCCCGTTTCCCCGTTTTCCCGTTTCCCCGTTTTCCCGTTTCCCCGTTTTCCCGTTTTCCCGTTTCCCCGCTTTCCCGTTTCCCCGCTTTCCCGTTTCCCCGCTTTCCCGATTCCCCGCTCTCCCGTTTCCCCGCTCTCCCGTTTCCCCGCTTTCCCGTTTCCCCACTTTCCCGTTTCCCCACTTTCCCGTTCCCCCACTTTCCCGTTTCCCCGTTTTCCCCGCTTTTATTCCGTATGTTCTCCGGAAAATCTATACCCTTCAAGGCTACCGCAATTTTCAGCGAGATTCATTAGTAGAGAGACAGAGGCTAATGATGACCTCAACCCCCGAAAGCCTTCTTGGGAGCTCCCGAGAATCCGCCCCCTCATGGTGGTCCAGCCGATAAAAAATCCTGAAAATTGCCGTCTTTCCCTTGATTTCCCCGCTCTCTGATCTCCCCAGATGAGAAAGCCGCGATTATGACCATGGCCAGCCGGGAGTCTTCAATTCCGTTATCTATAGCGAGATAGGAAACTAAGCGATGCCGCAATCGGCCGCTGTCAAATGACATCGAAAGGATCTGAATTCGGAGTGTTCGATCGTTTCGCAGACGATGCTGAGAAAAGTCAAGACAGAATCATCCGAGTTCTCGAAGTTCCTGTACATCCATCTCTGCCAACGAATCTTACAGAGGAGGACAGCTGCATCGCGATGCTCACGATATCTACATGAGAGGACCGAGATCAACGATCTGGATAGTTGGCTCCTTGATGTACGCGGAAAAGTCGTGGACGATAGGAACATCACTCTCTTCCACACCCTCGCCGAGCGCGGCGAGCTCGAGGAGGAGATCGGGAGCTTTCAATCGCTGCCTACGTCAATCGTCGCTTCTCGAGCTTTTGAATCAGGATCCGAAGACGCCGACTTGGATGATTATGAGCAATCGTTGAGGGATTCGTCCAATCAGTCGGCAGTTTCATCGAACTCCGCGAGAACCCTTATGAGCTTGCACGAAGCGGGCTTCAATGTCATGTCCGGTGCTCTTCAGGCAGCCATGGACACAATCCAGCCAACTAGCGTCCCTGCAGAACGTTCCTTCAGCATGGCTCGCCATGGTCGCCGTTACTGTCAAGAAAGCCAGAGCGACGAGCGTTTTAGTAACACTATCTTCCTCAAGCACTTTTTCCAATGTAGCAAGCCCTGGGTGGAGTTTCTGAACGAGAACATCACGAAGGGGTCCCAGAATCCATGATTCCGAAAGTGAGAAAGCACGCGCAGGGCTCTCGATGTGCGGGAAACTTTTGGTAGGCGTCAACGAATGCATGTCGCAGAATACTGAGACTTAATACACAGGATTGTTGATCTGCCTGAGGCTTATGCGTATCGAGGGCTCCGTTGCAGGAAGAACTATCGTAATTCCGTAGAAGTCACTTAGAACGATTTAGCGTAGTTCCGTAGTGATCGCTACGGAACTACGATTATTTATTCTTGTCCCTTAGTCCCGTAGTACGGAAGTTCCCCGTAACTTCGTGCCCCGAAAGTTAGCCGTAAACCGTACTACGGCCTACCAGGTCCACGACTCGAATTCCTCGATCCACCGATGCCACGGGATCGCCGGAACATCACCCGTGTTCAGGAAGAATCGTCCTTCCACAGCCGTGATGAATTCCTTCATGATTCACTTACCACTCAAGTTCTGGTTGAACAAACGATCCTGTCGACGGCGCCAATGTAGTATAGTACTTCGTTCTACTTAAAGGAAGAACACCCTCCCAGTATGGCTGACTCTCACTGACTTTTTTTGTATAGGCGGGTGGAGGAAATCCCTTGGGACGAGCACGCCACCTGGCGTGAACAGTGAGGTGGTTCCTCTAAAATCTCCACCCTCCGCTCTCATTGCCTGTGGAACTGCGCTTGCGCATTACTTCACGGGGCAAAGGAGCCGACTGTTACTTAATCTTCCTGGAGCACTCTCTAGTTCTATAGATCTTCGCGGCTCTTCTTGCAGGCTTATTTTGAGTCTCCACCTACAGAGCGAGAATTCGCTTGCTCGCCTGAGATTGGCGCTTGCTTCGGTGTCCTATTGTTGGGGGGATCATAACGTGTGTCGTAGCTAAGGGGTCCCAACCCCTCGGCTACCCACTCAGGGCCGGCCACAACCCTGAGGGGCGGAGAGGCCCCCACAATTTTTTTTCTCATAGCCGAGCTCACTCGGCGGAGTGACTTCATGGGCTCTCCGGGCTGTTTGCTTCTTCGTCTTGCTTCCGGATTCTTCTTTGTATTTAGGTCGTAACGCCGGCCTGCATCGGCGTCGGGGCTGCCTGTTGAGCTGCCTGGCTGGGGGGCCGAGGCATCTCCTTCGGGTGTCTTTTCTTCTCAAGTATGCAAGCAAATTTCCGCGAAATGAGGTTCCATCGGTCTTCGGATTTAAGCATCTCAGAGACCAGTTCCGGAATGGAGCCGGGGGGCAAACCCTGTCGCTCCTTGTCGAACTTCGGGCCTTTTTTGTATTGTATTGTATGTATTGTTGTATTGTATTGTATTGTATTGTATTGTATTGTATTGTATTGTATTGTATTGTATTGTATTGTATTGTATTGTATTGTATTGTATTGTATTGTATTGTATTGTATTGTATTGTATTGTATTGTATTGTATTGTATTGTATTGTATTGTATTGTATTGTATTGTATTGTATTGTATTGTATTGTATTGTATTGTATTGCATTGTATTGTATTGTATTGTATTGTATGCTGCACTGTGTCGACCAAGTTGCGGTCGCAATGACAGCATATCTCCGAGTCCACCTTCTTTATTGAGAACAGGAATTTCCGAAAGTCCCCATGACCTGTCAGTGCCTGGGCAGTGAAGTATGTGAGCTCACCAAACTTTCTGTCTATCGATGGCCTTATGGAGGGAATGCACTGGAAAGTCCATCGGCCGAGGGCCGCGGCGCCCACTCCTCTTGCCACCGCAGCAAAGTCTCCTCCTGGATTTCTTCGTCCTTCATGAGCTCCTCTTCCTCGGCGTCGGAGGCACAGGGGGCGTCCTCTTTCAGCTTCGTCCAGTGTAGAGCGTGTCTTTCCCGGGCAAGGAGGTGCCAAGGGGGGGGGGGGTTCCTGCGAGGACCATGATGGCCACGGTTGACACCGCCCGATAGCAGCGAGCAATTCTTATTCCACTCACCCTCTGTGCCCTCTCCAGGGTATCTCTGTTCTTCTGATACTTGAGAGCGTTTTCCGACCAGATCGGCGCCGCGTACAGTGCCACAGACTCAGCTACGGTCGCCTAGACGCGGCGCTGGGGCTCCGAGGCGCCATAGGTTCTCGAGAGAATCTTCGCGATGTCCGACGCTACCTTTGCAGCCTTTTCGGAGACGAGCTTGATGTGCTCTGTTCCTGTAACATTTCTCTGAAGGTAAACTCCTAGGTATTTAGCCGTTCGGACGAGACGGACCTGGTGCTGCTGCAGGCGCAGGGTTGGTGGGTCGTTTCCCCGTCGGGAGAGCAGCTTGATCGCCTCTGTCTTCTCCGGTGCAAGTCTCAAGGAGTTCTCCTCCATCCAGAGAGCGATTGCGTCCAGAGAGTCCTGGGTGATTTCCTGGAGCTCCCTTACATTTCTTCCCATGGTCAGCAGTGCTAGATCATCTGCTCACGCCAGGGTCGTTGCCCCAGAAGGCAGGGTGAGCCTGAGAACTTCATCGTATCCTACATTCCCAAGGGTGGGGCCCAAGACCGACCCCTGGGGTACTCCTGCTGTCATCCGATGTTTTCCGCCATCTTCGTCAGTGATGAATCGGTTCGGTAGATAAGATTCCAGGACCCCCCGAAGGTACGGCGAGATACCTCTTTTCTGAAGGGCTCTGGCGATTACGCCCCATTCCAGGGAGTTAGAAGCATTGCGGACGTCAATGAGAACGATCGCGCAGCGCTCCCTAGTCCGCCATGGTCGGGCCTTTTCCTCGAGAACCGCCTCATATAGTTTCTTAAGGGCCGTCATCGTGGACCGTCCTGAATCCGAACTGTGTATCTGCCAGTCCGTTCTTCTCCTCCAGCTCCTCCTGAAGCCTGTGAAGTATGATCGTCTCCACTGCTTTTGCCGCTGTGTCGAGCAGACAGATCGGGCGAAAAGAGTCCCTCTTCGATTTCGGAATCAGGACCAACTTGGCCATCTTCCACCTAGGGGGGAACTCTCAACTGCGTAAGATCTGATTCACCTTCCCTGCGAACAGTGCCGGCCACCGCTTCATAAGGACCTTAGTGGCCTCGGCTGGTATTCCGTCAGGCCCCGGGGCTTTCCTCGGTGCCAGACTCTCACTGACTGCGCGCGGCGCTACTGTTTGGATATTCTCTCTAGAGGGCGCTCCAGTACACGGAATGCGCGCTCATGAACTTGTCTATTCTACACTATTGTTATGTGAGAGAAATCGCAAGCCGTTAATTGAGGTTGACGCTCCATTTTCACACCATGTCTCAGTCAGGCAGAAAAGCTCCGCTTTCATCAGAACCACATCTGATGTAGTATCTTCCGAATGGGCTGCCAAACTTTGTACGCTGAAATTCAAAATGATGTTTTGTGCGAGATTTTGGGTGTAGAGTGCATGATGATCGCCAGTCATGAAACTGTGGCTGTCGAGTCGTGATAGTCCGTCGCGTAATTTCCGTAAGCCCGGCGAGATCTGAGGTTCGGCATGGTAGATGCGGAAATCGTTGTCCGAATTAGTGAGGAACAAACCTCCGATGCTCCTAACTCGAGATAGGGCCACATATACTGATTCTTGCTGTAAGCTGCGCGGATAATCAAAAACTATGCTATCGAACGTTGCTCCCTGTGATTTATGGGATGTTGCGACGAACGACCCTTCAAGGTCTCGTTGCGCATATAGGGAACTAATCGTACAGTCAAGAAAACACCACATTACGTTCACGACCAGTATGAGTGATATCTTTCAGTGGCGATCCCGGAGCGAGATCGCGGCGATTCGGAGTCAGACACTCCTCCCCGCACTCATCTAGTTCTGATGTGAAAGAATGTGTTCAAGGAACTCTGATGAGTCGTTATCTCTACTATATGTATATCTAATCTCAATAAAAGGGTACCGAGTCTCGGGCGCACTGAAAGAGAAAAGTACACGGACTCGCGCATGCGCGATCGGCGACGGACGGAGTGAAATCTAAAAGAGAGCAGCTGATAACCGCTACAGGAAGCCGTATCGACTTCTAATCATCAGCATCAGTACTCCGGTCGAAGGACCGTGAAAAAAAACCATCCATCACGTGTTCGACCCGTCGGCGTGATCACGCTCCCCGACTCGGACGAAACAGTATCTACGAGTTGTCTTCCCCCCGGTTCGGAAGTTCAC
>NW_003804497.1:0-4200 GCF_000255335.2 Galendromus occidentalis
TTGGAGGTCAGACATGTGAAGGGCAAGGCGAACTGCTTAGCAGATTGGCTAAGCAGGGACACTCTGAGAGGACATCACACAGTGGTTCACGAGGACAATTTGATATATAGAATCGAGTTGGAGGAACTGAACACAACCGCTCTGTCCGCGGTAAGAAACGCTACTATGGAGAGGATTCGGAGTGCCAGCGCAGTGGATTCAGAGGCGACAAGCCTGCGGGGCATGATCTCACAAGGGTGGCCTTCGGCCAGAGAAAGGTGCCCCACGGAGCTGGGTGCTTTTTGGAGGTTCAGATCCGAGTTGACCACAGAAAACGAGATCATACTCAGGAATACGGCAGTGTTCATACCGAAGTCCCTACGCCGAGAAATGCTGGAATTGGCACATTCCGGTCATTATAGGTTCGAGGCGTCATGGGAGAGAGCTAGAGAATGCATTTTATGGCCGTCGCTGAAAGCGGAATTGAGAGAATGGTGCGATTCGTGCAGCTCTTGTCTGTCTTACCAGCCACGCCAACCCAAAGAGAAACTATCACTCACTCCGGATGCAACGTATCCGTTCCAAATAATCTATCAAGATCTCTTCACGCACAGTGGTAAACAGTACTTGGTGACAGTTGACGTATATTCGGATTACTTCGAAATTGACGACCTCGGCGCCGATACTACGGCAGAGAGGCTCGTGAGAGCGACCCAGAAGCATTTTTCGAGATACGGGGCTCCCATGGAACTGCATAGTGATAATGGTCCGCAGTTCACGTCGGCAACGTTTCAAGATTTTCTCGCTTCATGGGGAACCGTTCACGTCACTAGTTCACCATACTTCCCACAAAGCAATGGGAAGGCAGAGGCGGCCGTAAAAGTTGCCAAAGGTCTGCTAAAGAAGTGCAAAATCAACGGAGAAGAATACGAATACGCACTTTTAGAATTGAGAAACACGATTCAATCGGACGGACTCAGCAGGGCTCAGAAATTTTTCTCGAGACCTCTTCGCAGCAAGTTACCTTCGCGAATGGACAGCAACTTCATCTTCGACGAAAATCTAGTGGAGAACAACGAGTCGAAGAGGAAGAAAGTAAAATAGCATTCGACAAGGGAGCCAAAACTTTGAAACGCCTGAGCAAGGGCTCAATAGTCAGAGTTCAACCTCAGGAAAATCAGGGAGATGGCTCAGAGGAACTTGTTTGCGAGAAGTCGCACCTCGCTCCTACAGGGTGAGGATGGAGGACGGGTCTGAGATAAGAAGGAATCGTAGACATCTTAGACAGGAACCTATCCAGCATGTCGCCGACACATCAACTCAGCAACAGTCCCGCATCAACAACGAGACGCTCGGAAAGAGGAAAGTGTCAGACGTTGAGATCGGGAGTTCTCCGAGAAGAAGTAATAGATCGAAAAAGCCCAGAGTTATATTCGGATCAACAAGCAATTGTAATTAGGCGCAAATAGTGTGATAAAATAATAGACTGGGATTACAATATTCTATGAGGGGAGGTGTTTGTATGGGATTCGAATAATGCGCGTTCGTACGCCAGAGCCCTCTAGCAGCACTAGCCAGAGACAATAAAACAGTTGACTACAACTCATTGTGGAGCACGCATCGTCTATTCCTTGGATAGGGATCTACAGGAATAGTTGGGAACATCGACTAAGAAACTCTCTCAACCTGAGATGCCAGCAGCACCAGAGGATCCAGCAACACCAGGCTCCGAGCCAGAAGAGTTCCAGCGGACATCAACCTGTTCAGCCCCAGCATCCGATCAATCATCTGATCCGGCAGACAATTTCCAGGAACTCGAGGAAAAGCAGCTCCTTCAAGAGGATGTCGCCGTCAAGCGACTCCTCGCTTCGACACTTGAGGTAGGCCTAGCATCGAAGCCTACCGAGTCCCCAGCATCTCGCAGCCCAGCTCAGGCGGATATATAACGAAAGCATTGGACCAGCAGCAGGACGTTAAGAAGAAGTATCCGGATCTGGCACGATACCAGCCATCCGGCGCCCAGAGAGTGGCCGTTCCAGCACAAGAGTCTACACCGATCCAGCAGCACGCGCCGGACGAAACCCGACCCAGCAAACCCTAAGGTCAGCAGATCCAACTTTCAGCAGTTCCAGCAAGCAGCGAGCAGGTCGCGATCCCCAATGCGGAACTCCTGGCCATGCTCCTCAAAATCCAGATGCAGCTAGCGGAGCGAACACAACACGAAGTTCCCCGGCAACACGTGGAAGGCCGACTACAAAAACTTCAGCGGTGAGCCTACCCAAGACGCAGCGGAATGGCTAACATGAGATCCTTCGACCGCAGCGCAGACTACAACGGCGATGATGAAACGATCAAGCTGAGGCGAGTACCACTGTCTTTGACACGCTCTTGCATGATACGAACGAGTCCAGTCCGAGCTCGTGTCGTGGGCCACGTTCGAGGCTCACTTCAAGAGCCGCTTTGTAGATCTCGCGGCCAAACGGCAACGGAAAACTAGAGACGCCCACGAGAGATAAAGACCAACGACTCACTCCGCACTTGGAGAACACAATGAAATCGTGTTACGACTTCGACCAAGAAATGAGCGAGGAGCGGGCCATCGAAAGGTGCCTCCAGACACTTCGGTCGGAGGAAGCTTACGCGCTTCCCTCTGTCAGACCGGCGACCATCAGTGCGCTGCGGGCTCACCTCACATGGATGGACAAGATGATCCCGCATCTAAACGAGAGAAAGTCACCGCCATCGGATCTAGCAATCAACAGAATCGGGGGATCCAGCAGAAACGACGACGGAGAAGTCCGCTTCGGTCCGTCTGCTAGCCAGCATAACAATAACACGTGCTGTGAACGGTGCTAAGAAAAAAACTCAAAAAAAGGTGTTAAAAAACCCTAAAACTAAACTAAACTTTCAACAAAAGTGAAAGTGAAGTGCTATAGTACCTGTGTCAAAGTTTGAAGGGATATCATTCGAAGAATCATGTCTCGGAACGACAACAAGGTTTGCGATGGCTGTAAAGACAGCTACCACAGACTCATGGCACAAAATGTGCCGTGTATACCATGTGCTATAGCAGCAACACAAATAGATAAGGTGAATATGGCCCAGAGCCAGGTTACCTCGCTAAGCGAGGAACTCGCCAAATCAAAAGAGAGGGTAGAAACTCTCTACAAACAAAACATTGACCTGGTACAGGTCAACGTAGAAAGCTCGCAAAGATCAGAGAGAGCTCTGAAAGAAGCGCAGGGAAAATCCTTGCGCTGAACGAACGAGTTGAAGAGCTCATGAAGGAGCTAGAAAAACAAAAAAATCCGGAAAGTGCGGGCGAAGCCCAGTCACAGATGGATACGAATGAAAAAGAAGAGGCTCCGAAGGACCTCACATTGATTATCGGGGACGGGATACTCGTTCAAATCATGAAGGAAAACCTTCCATGGTTCAAACCCCTGTTCAAGAAGGGCTTGCTTGTAAGACAAGCCAAATCGAATAACAAATCTCTCCCGTACTTCCTAGAGTCAGTGAGAAAACTCACAAAAGACGCGGTCGAAGGCCGCGTCATAAACATCTTGTGCTTCCTAGGCACTTCCGATCTCCTAGGCAAAGACTATGAGATTGGCCAGGAAGGCGAGTACGCGGAGAGACTAATAGAATGTCTCAAAGAAATTGGGAAAGAACCAGGAGTCTTGAGTGTGACATGGGCAACCCTTATTGCACCTCCTGGAAATCAGCTTCAAAATGAAGCCTACGCAATAAACGAGCAGGTAATAGCCTGGCTCAAAACTCAGGAAGATATTAACCACATGAACCTGAGACAAATTATCGTAAACAAATGGCTCGCGAGCGGAGAAGGGACGAGTGACCAAGTCACCTCCCAAATACTCTCCAAGAAGGGATTAGAATCCCTCATGGAATCAATCGAAGATTGGTTCTACAAAGTAAATAGATACAATGAGGATGAAATCCTCAGTTGCAAAGAGGAAATTCGCAAGGCGAAGAAAACCCCTCAGAAAGAGAAGGAGCCAGAGAAAGCGAAAGAAGTAGTCCGGGTCGAACAAAATGTGAGACCCACAGCAGAAACAAACGTGAGAGGGAGCTGGCGTGGGCGTCCATACGATCGATCTGCACCAAGAGGGCGAGGACATCCCACCTCTGCTCCGTACCCTCGAAGAGGGCAAAGAGGAGCTTTTAGGGGCAGGGCGAGAGGCAACAGAGGAATAGAGGCTT
>NW_003804499.1:0-5333 GCF_000255335.2 Galendromus occidentalis
GCTTGAGAATACCAGTATTGTTTTTGGAATTTGCCATGGATTGCTTTCCAGATTGTTGCTGTAGTTTTGCGTTCCGATAGTCTTAAAGAACAGATCGAGAACTATGTTCGGGTGGACGGAATTTATGAGCAAGGGTTTCGCAACGTTGTTTGCCTTGTTATATCTCTTCGTCTCGGCAGACGTTGCCTCGGCACTGGGATTTAAAGTCCCTTCAGTGACGTCCCAACAATCAGTCTCTTGACGAAGATTGAACTCCATGACAGTTTTCCATGCAAGATAATTACTGCCATCTTCCGAAAGAATTATCGGGTTCGTAGTACGAAGACGACCAAGTATTGAATTCGTATCATCGGCGGGTCCTTTCTGATCGGCACTCGGAGTTTACCACCTGCATTGTAGCCGTCAGACCCGGCCGTTCCAGCATCAATTGCTGAGGGCATTCCGGAGTCCCCTACGTAGAAAAATTTTCGAAGTATACTTACTCGAGTTAATCGAGTCTGGTGTCCTTGCGTACCTCAGGAGTCGCTCGTGCTCCGATAACGCTGTTAGATTTTCGAAGGCTCAGGTTCCTGCTGCTAGCACAGTGGACCGAGGGTGGTTTACTGGACACTAATACTTTACGGAATGACTGATACGAAAGAAACACACACGCTTGAAGTGGCGTTCAAATCAGGGGCAGAGCACCTAGGTCTGCGTGATCTTCTCGGTACTCAGCCAGCTTTATTCGTGCATATATATAGGTATGGAAAACCCTCACCCATCTGGATAAGTTCCAGGTATTGTGAAATATAATTGCTCTGCCAATTATAACTTCTGGAGTTTTGCTTAATTACAAGAACAAAAGAACTTGCTACGCAGTAGCCTTGAGATTCTGTGACGGACCGGGGAAAACTTAAAACTTGGAGCCAAACTGGCTCCATTCCAAACACAAGTCGCAGCGAAATGACCGCTGTGTCCGCACCTGAAGCAGACTCTCGGTTTTTGACCGGTTTCTTTACCTTTCTCCGGTCCTTCTCGGCTAAGGTTGGGCTTCTGTTGGTCTGTTTTATCAGGTGGGTAGGTCCGAAAAGTACGCTTGGATTCCACGAATTTATCCGCTACTTCCATGAGTGCTTCGAAGTCTTCCGGGTTTGACGCGACAACGAAATTTCTGAACTCTGTCGAGTTACACGAGTTCTCAATCTCGTCGACGAAGTCCAAGATGTTGAAAGCAATCTTGACTTCTCTCATCAAGGAGTGTTTCTCTCTTATGAACGTCGTGAATGATTCATCTGGTTGTCGTCTGCGGCGGTAGAATTCTGCTGGGGATCTCCTCTTCCCCTTAGGGAAGCGAGATAGAGAGTAGAGCTTTACTTTGAAATTCGCCCAAGTTGACGATGCTCCTACTTCTGCAGCGAACCAGTTTTTTTTGTATCTTCGTCCATACAGCGGTATGCGAGGCGCAAAACTTTCTGTTCTGTCCAACCGTTGATGGTGGCGTCTGTTTCGAGCCTTTTGATCCATTTCCTTGGTTTCTCCGGGTTCAATTGCAGTAAATCGCTTACGGGGATTAGGTTTTCGAGCAAGATAGCCAAGTTCTCTACAGTGACCACATTCGGGTATGGCGTTGGCTGTGGCTGCGTTTGAGAATCTCCGTCGCCTTCCATGACCGCTGCCACCAAGTTGTTACGGAATAACGAAGGTGGGAATGAAATCTTTATTCGATCGCTGCATAGCCTTTTTATAGGGATTCACCGGCGCTGGTGGCGCCGCTTCACTATGTAGCCCTATCCCTCATTGCAACTAAATAAATAATGAGTGCCTTACAATATCTCCCTTAAGTATCTGAATGTACCTTGGTCAAGTGTAACTCGCATGGGTGGTTCGTGGGATTGTATGCCGGATTGCTCTCTTTCACTTCGAACGCCGTTATCTGGTAACATTGACCGCCAGAGATTCGGTCATGGTATTCGGTGCACATGTCCCCACTCACGACAACTTGAATATCCGCCGAACCATCGCTCATGACGAATGAGAACAATTGGCCTTGTTCATTATCGTTCTTCCACGTTCGGATCGTACCCTTCGATTCTATTCTACCGTTCACGATACCGCCGATCTTTCCGGGCGTCAGGTCGCTTAGGGTCTCCGCTTTCTTCGCGGGGCTCGCCGGGAAGTGCTTTGAATCTGTTCGAAGGGTAATGGGTGATTTCAACTAATCTATGAGGTGCGCGACATGACTCGATTTTCTTCTAACGTTTATGCTTCGGCTCTGCTCCCTTGGCTTGGTGAGCTTACCTTATCTTGCCGTCCTGGATCCGGCCTGGCTGGAAGATGCGACATTCATCTCGTCTCGAAATCTCTGCTACTTCCGCTGTGAGATTCACACTTCGTTTCCGCTGGATGAAGCATGTGGTTGATCAAGCGACCCGTCCCCCGTTTTATAACGATCGACCTCCGGGATTATGCATCAGCTTCGTGTTTCCTCCCACTTGTTCCTTTTGTCAGGATCTCAGGTACCTACTGCTGATCTTGCTAATCTTCCTCTGGGCCTCGGTCATCGAGCGGCAATATTTAAGTCTTTGAATCTCCCGTTTCAAGCCCATATGATCCGGTAGTTAGACACTGACGGATCCAGGCTGTTTTCCGACCTTCGATGTTTCGAGAGGATCATTTGATCCTGCTGACCGATTCAGTGATTCTTTTACTGGTGACGGTGACTTAACAACCGGTTATTCCTAAAATCGGGTTCTTCCTCTGTTTTAACATGCACGGATGTTTTCCAAATCGTGGTCCCTTGTCCTTTTTCTCCCTCAGTAGCCATGCTCTAAATGTCTCATCGCTCTCTTCTTCCATATATATCGATCATATTCATTACCGGCCGGTGATACGAGAACTACGAAACGTATGGCTTGCAGATTAGGTTCATATGTCTCGTAAATGTCAGGTCTGTGCATGTCCCGCCAAATGTTGCCTCTGAGAGATATGATTTTGAAGCTGCATGGAGAAAGCGCTGTCGAGAAATTTTTCCAATTGTGATCGGTCTCCTCCGGACGTATTGAAATCTCCGATGAGAGGAAGTGGACTTCGTCCCCTTGAAGTATCGATTTTGTGTGCTTGCAATAGTCTGGTAATGAAGCTTTTCATTTTTTGGAGATTCGATGGAGATAAACACCCACAAGAACAAATTCGTCTGCTAAGCGCGGACGGATAGCAGCTGACGAAACTGCGGAAAGTTTTTGGGTGCGAAAGTGTGTGTGAGTGACTGAATGACTGCGTGTGTGTGTGTGTATTGAACGACTGGAACCGGTAGGGCATTAAGTATTTGGCATTAACTATTTGGTTTCGGTGGAAGAAAACAGGCGGAAGCAGCCGATCAAGGAATAAACTTGTGTCGCTCGCTAAGCCTAACATCAGTGCCGAGTGGGAGAATAAGCCCAGATAATGGCATCATCATCATCAAACACCAGCCTACCAAATAAAGGTAGCACGGTG
This sequence comes from Galendromus occidentalis, assembly GCF_000255335.2. Classification (NCBI taxonomy): domain Eukaryota; kingdom Metazoa; phylum Arthropoda; class Arachnida; order Mesostigmata; family Phytoseiidae; genus Galendromus; species Galendromus occidentalis. The sequence goes on from NW_003804499.1 coordinate 3,475, forward strand.
TCCAAAAACACGATCGGGTGCGTCACATGCAAAGAAGCATGGATCGATAAAACCCGCCGGATGCCAAACACGTGCTGCCTGGCTGAGGCCATGAGACAGCGAATCGATACTCCTCAGGCGGAGAACAATCGCCTGAAAGAAGAGAACGCCAGATTGAAGATGGCAGGGATGCACCTCCGGCGACCCGAAGAAGGGAACGACGTGATGGATGCAGAGGACCAACTCCTGGAATCAGAAGGGGAAGGTCCAGAAATTGAACCATGCGTGCGCGAGGAAGAACAGCTGACGCTGACAGAAGACCGCGCAAACAGAGCCAGACCCGGCTCCTCGCAACAGCTGTCAGAACAGCAGACCCGAGAGAGCTTGAGCTCGCCTTCAATGATTTTGGAGAGCGAACGCTGGGCATTTTAAAAAATGCCAGGGTCGAAGATAACCTGCTCAACAGGATGGGAGGGGCCCGCCATACGATGTGGAGAGACTACCGAACAAAGAGCACGGAACATATGTGCGCGGAGGTGAAGTCCATCGTGGACCGGTATGAAAAGACCGAGTTTCACGTCATCGTAATGAGCGGCCTGCACGACATAGAGACCGCCAAAAATCAACAGAACGTACTGGCGGCTCTTACAATGATTATGAGACCGCTGTACTACCTCAAGACCCGGACGGCGCGAATAAAGACGCTCACCTGGGTCACAATCATCCAAGAACCACGCTGCGAGATTACACCCAGCGTGAAGCGGGCGGTACTGGAATCGGAGCAAGCTCGCGCGGGGACAATTATCGCCCTGGACTTCAAAGACATGGCTCCCGAGAATTTCTACAGGACGGCGAAAAAGATGGCTCTGGAGTATACAGAGTGACAGCCAAAGGTGCGAAGGAGCTGGAAAAGTGAATAGCACAGCACGTCAATGAGGTAAGTGGCCTATCGCCTCAGAATCAAGAGGAAATGATGGCCGCTGGTATAGAAGCCTTCAGAAAGAAGAGGGACGACCTGGATATGAGGTACGGGGTTGCGAAGAAACCCAAACCTCGGCCAGTATCTTCAACTACATAAAGAAGAACTTCCCGCTGGTGGGTAGACCCCTTAGGGACTACGATTCCGATGAAGGGGAGGACCGAGGTAGACCTGGAAAAACAGGAGAAGCCGGCCCCGATTCACGAAAGAAGGAACGTGACGAAAGAGCCGTTCACTTTCAAGGGAACCAGCGAAACCGACGGAGGTCGAACTCGAGGTCCGACTCGAGATCTAGGCGAAGAACTAGATCGAGAAGTAGAGGCCGGTCGCCAAGCAATAAACGCTCAAGGGTACAATATCGACCCGAGAGAGACCAGGAGCGACAGAGTCGAGAGCTGTACAGACCCCCCAACTACAGCAACAAGAACAACAACAAAGACCAGCCCGCCCTCGAAGGGATTCACATGAGAACCCCCGAGAGAGACCACGGAGCAGGAGCTGGCAACGACAAAAACAGCAACAGCAACAATAAGGTCCTCGAAGACGTGAGGACCCGCCAAAAGGGTGCACACTTCAGACAGTGTCGACACCCCGGCGCTCCTAACAGAAGGAGAGTACGCCGCCAGCGCCGAGGGAGATCACCGAATGGGAATGAAACAGATCAAGTGAAATCCCTGAGGATCTCAGCCCTGAATATTAACGGGGGGAGAAACTCGAAGAAGAAATGGGCGCTGGTTGAAGAAGAAGTCCTGAAGGCGAACGGCACGGATATCTTATTGGTAAGTGAAACGAAACTTATGAATAAGGAAGCACACCCTAGAATCAACGGATACGAGTGGATAGGGAAAAATAGACAAGGAACTTCAGGGAGGAAAGCCTTCGGAGGAGTCGGAATACTCGC
>NW_003804499.1:5353-9799 GCF_000255335.2 Galendromus occidentalis
GATAGGGAAAAATAGACAAGGAACTTCAGGGAGGAAAGCCTTCGGAGGAGTCGGAATACTCGCAGCACAACATCTCGAGCTTGAATTAAAAGGCTCGGGGGATGATTGGGTTGCGGCAACGCTCAAAAACGGAGCTGAGGAATGGGTTATAATATCAATATACTGCACTCACTCAGTCCCGAAGTCGAGTAGACAACAGCTCAACTCCGTACCTCAATTCATCGACCAAAGATGCCAAATGGAAGGAGTGGTGATCGGAGGAGATATGAATGCTCACACACATCTCTTCCGAGAGCACAACAACACGAGAGGCAGACTATCATTGGAGTTTGCGGATCGGCGAGGGATGGTTATCTTGAACTCGTCTGACCTATGCGAAGTCTGAAACACGAGGAAAGAGGCCACCATCGACTACATCTTATGTAATGAAACGGTATATAGAACGTGTCAAAACATGATAGTGGACGAAAAGAGGGAGGTCACACAATTGAGTGACCACAACCTTATTAGTATGATATGTCACATATTGGTGAAGATTATAAACAAATTGAAAGCAGCTAATATCGCAATGGAGAAAATTGAGAGGGCAGAAAAGCTACAGCATACAGTAGACTACCTGACCTCCAAGGAAGCAATCCGAGAAGGCATTCGGAGAGCCACCAAAATAACAAGAAAAAGTAGCGATAATATTTTTGACTCACCTGGGCTAAAAAATGCTCTTAAGGAGAAGAAAGAGGCGAATAAGAAATGGAGGGAAGCGATGAGAACCCGAAACTGGCATGAGATACTACGAATGAAGGCTGAATTCCGACATAAACAGGAACAGCTAACCGAAGCTATCTCAGTCGAAGAGAGGAGAGTCACGAGAATCGCAGTAGAAAAATACTTGAGGGCCCTCGTCACGAGCGATCGAAAAGGTTTTGGAGGTATGTGTCTAATCATACAAAACAAAACCGACGCCCCATCATAATTAGAGACGGGAACGGCGCTAAAATCCCCCGAGACGGAGCCAGCGAATACCTAACAAGAAAAGGATGTACCATGCTGATGGCCGAGAGATGCTCCCAAGATACCCACGAACCGCTAACGCTGGAAAGCTCGGGAATTCAAAGGAGCAAGCTGGAGATGGAGGCGATATTATCCCACATACCCAACAAGACAGCCACAGGACTAGATGATATGACATATGAAGACCGAAGGACTAGACTATATTACAGATCTAATCAATGACATCTTCGAAGGGAGAGAACCCATCCCAGAAGACTGGAAACGTGGGCGAGTCTCACTGCTCGAGAAACCGAACTCCAAAACGGGAGACCTGGAAACGTACAGACCAACAACTGTATCCACGGTACTCTACAGGATATTCACGAAGATATTAACTACGAGAATAACTGAATGGATGGAGAAGGAGAAGATACTCGGAGAAATGCAGTGCGGTTTCAGACGGGACAGACGTGGAGCCGATAATATATTCATCCTGACGTCGGCGATCGAGTTCGCTCGAAACAAGGAAAGGAATGCTGGCATGCTTCCTGGACTGTTCGAAAGCGTACGATCGAATATCCCGCACGAAGTTTTGGGAAAAACTGGAAGACCTGGGTATGAACACCAGTTGGATCAAGGTGATAAAGACGATCTACTCCAATAATAGTGTGAGAATCGTCGCCGGTGAAGATACCTCGATGAGCCTACGGACGAACGTGGGTCTCAGACAAGGATGCCTGATGTTACCGATACTCTTTGCGCTATACATAGCGGACCTGGAGACGGAGCTGATGCACTACTCCAAGAGGAACTGAACTGGAAGAGGGAGGCAAGGAAGGCTAAACAACAATTGCACGCCCAATGTTTATGGACCTTCAACAGATTCGAAATCACACGAATACAATGGAAGGCAACGGGAGTACCGAAACTCACATACGCGAATGCGGTATTAGCGTCTCGGGCCTCAAACCAAATGACGGCTGAATTCGAAAGAATTCAGACTGCAGTTGGGAAATGGGCACTGGGAATAAAGGAATATAAAGTCGCGAACGAGTTCGTACAAGGCGAACTCGGGTGGTCAACCTTCGAATCGAGAGAAGCGCAGAGCAAGATCCGATATTTCGCGAGAATAAGCGCGATGGAGCCCGACCGGTGGCCACGCATGATACTGTCCATGATGGCCACAACGAAGATAACGACAGCAGCGCTCAGAAGAATGCGCCACCTCAGCGATAAATACTCATGCGGAAACATACCGATTGTATACACAGAGGACCTCAGACCGAGAATGAATCTTTTCAATAATACGGTGAAGAAACATATTAGAGAAAAGATGGAAGAGCTGTAGACAATAGCCACTCCGACATCGGCCCACACAAATCCGTTTCCTCTTCCTGTCGCTCTCATCTCTCCTTTCAGGTCCCTCGACACCCATATGGCTGCATCGTCTCGCTGGTCGACCTCCCAATTGCCTCCTCGCATCCGAGCGCGGTTAGGTTCGCTCACAAGAGCGAGATCGTACCCGGTTGCTTCCAGTGTGTTCTCTAGAAGGTCGTGGGCCTCCTTGCACCCGTTAGTGTTGCATTGCCAGAGGCGCGCACAGGGGGGGGGGGCAAGGGGGCCATGCCCCCCCAAAAACTTTTTGGTTCATACTACCTTAGTCGGACCTAGAACTAGTAGCGAAGCTCCTCGAGAATTTGATGGCGAACGATCCTTTGAAATTGAGCGCGCCGCCACCTCGATTGACAAATTAATAAACTCTATCCGTCGAAAAAAGATGACTTATCTCGGTGACTTAAGAACCTGTAAAGAGTTCTCCGCGTGACCTAATTTTGCACGACGGCGACTAGCAGCCAAATCACCCAAAAGGAATTGTGATAGCCGTCTCGTGCTGTTCCTCTTATTCTTGCTTAGTTTAACAAACATCGGGGATTAAAGCTCAGGCAAAACTCAGTCGTTTTTTCTCGAAACAGCCAATCTGTGCCAGTCGTGCCGATGCTGAAAATACGGCAGAGAGCCCACCTTCAACTAGTCGAGAAGGGGCGTCGTCCCCGACGGAGCCCCCATCGGATACGGCAGCGAACTCAGAGGTACCTCCCAAAAAACAGAGATTGAATTATCATCCTATGGACATTTGTCCGTTTAAATCCCAGCTCCGATCCCCCCCTCACCGATGAGCAACGGTACGAAGTGCTCGAGAACTGTTGGAAACCCGACGTCTCCTATACTTTTCCGAAAACATTAGAGTCGGGTCGCAGTCGCAGCTCCAACATCGCTATCTCGAAACTTGGGGGTGACTGGCGTACAGCGAGATGCACGGAGGTGGTGCCTTTTGTAAGCATTGCCTTCTTTTCGCAAGAGAATCTTCTGATCAGGGTGGACCCCGAGCTCTCGGACTCCTGATCTCTCGACCTCTATCGGAGTTCAAAAAAGCTCTCGAGGTTTTCAATGCTCACGGTGAAAGTCGCTACCACCTCGAAGCAAGCGAGGCTGCAGAACTATTCCTTGAGTGGTGTAAGGACAAAACTTCACGGGACGTTAGAAATCGAATGTCGACTGCGCGCTCGCAGCAAGTACTCCGGAATAGACAGCGACTAATACCCATAATCAAAACTGTCATCTTGTAGAGGAGGCAGAACGTTCCGCTCAGAGGTCATCAAGACCAAGGGAAGCTCGAAGATACCGCTGAAGACGCAAATGACGGCAACTTCCGCGCCTTGCTCCGATACCGTCTCGATGCCGGAGACAAGCTCCTAGAGGAACATCTCATAAATGCGGGTCAGAACGCAACATACATCCGCGGAAGATCCCAAAATGTGATCATCGATGCCATAGGCGAAGTTATTCGGAGAATAATTGTTGACGATATCAACCAATCCAGATTTTTTTCTGTGCTTGCCGACGAAACCAGAGATGCTGGCAAGACAGATCAATTGTCAATTTGTCCTCGCTATGTAGGATTCCAGGATGATCACAGAGTGATCAGAGAGGTTTTCTTGAAATTTTGTGATGTCGTCGAGAAAAGAGGCGCGGGGCTCGCCCGGACGATTCTGGATAACCTCAGAGAGGAGGGCTTAGATGTGAGAAACCTGAGGGGACAAGGTTATGACGGCTGCAGTTCGATGAGCGGTCAATATAAGGGCGTTCAAGCCCGAATCAAAGCTGAGGTGCCCGAAGCGTTGTACTTTCACTGCGCAAGTTATTGTTTGAATCTTGCGCTGGTGCACTTCAGTGAGATTGTCTCGATCCGGCTTGCAGCTGGCGTCGTTGGGAGCACTTGTAATTTCTTCACGAGCTCCTCCGCGCGTATAAGACTCTTGGAAGACAAGGTGGAAACTGAGGCACCCACGTCCAGGAGCCGTCGCCTTAAAACTCTATGCGCCACCAGATGGGTTGAAAGCCACCATGCTTTCATAACATTCAGAGAACTCCTGATCCCCATCGTTCACAGTCTCCGAG
>NW_003804499.1:9819-15399 GCF_000255335.2 Galendromus occidentalis
GTAATTTCTTCACGAGCTCCTCCGCGCGTATAAGACTCTTGGAAGACAAGGTGGAAACTGAGGCACCCACGTCCAGGAGCCGTCGCCTTAAAACTCTATGCGCCACCAGATGGGTTGAAAGCCACCATGCTTTCATAACATTCAGAGAACTCCTGATCCCCATCGTTCACAGTCTCCGAGAACTGAGTCAAGAACGAGGTGATACTGGAGTGCGCGCATATCGGCTGGTAAACTCGATTTGCAGATGCGATTTCCTCGTTTCTTTGTTCATCATTGAGAGCTTTTCCTCGCTCTTCTTGCCTCTCTCCATCAACCTCCAAGCTAAGGAGCTCGACATCTTTGCTGCCTTAGCGATGCTTGATAGCGTTCAGTCTGTATTGAAACAGAGACGCGAGAACGCTGACACGGTATTCAGCGCTCTCTTCGATGAAAGCAAAAGAAATCTGTCTCAGTCCTGAGGTAGATGTCAGATCGCCTCGCATTTGTTCGCGACAAATAGCCAGAGAGAATCATCCCGCCGAGACTGAAGAAGATTACTTCCGCGTTTCGTCGTATCTTCAATACCTTGATAGTCTCATCGAAGAATTGCAATCGCTCTTCGCCGATCTTAGGCAGAGCGCGCTTAAGGTGCAATGTTTTGTACCGAAATTCACAGTTAAGAGCTCCTTCGAAGACTTAATCGATACAATTGGATTCTATGACGACGACTTGGAATGCAGTCCGAGCATCGTGAGAGGAGAATTCGAGCGTTGGCAAGCCGAGTGGGTCGCCGTCCCTCAGAACGAACTTCCGGGAACCGCCATCGAAACCTTGAACAAGTGCTCTCCGAGTGATTATCCCAAGATCGCCCTTATGTTGCAAATATTCGCAACTTTCCCGGTCACGACCTCCTCCGCGGAGCGTACATTCAGCGCCTTAAGGCTTGTGAAGACGTATCTACGATCTAAGATGGGAGGAGATCGATTGAACGGGCTCGCTTCGATGAACATTCAGCGTTCTTTTCACCGCGGAGGAAGTGCTCGATGTCATTGCCTTGGACCCCAGGAAAATTGAACTGGTCTTGTAAGCCCTCAACATTACTCATAATCCCGATCATACAATACAGTTATATTGTACGAATATATGTAGTCAGGATCTGTAAAGTAAACTCGAATGGAAAGCATCATATGATACTATGACGTGGTTTTCGTTCTCCGAATTTCACCGGAATACTGAGGGGCATCCAAAGTTTGTTCTTCGAAAAATAATTCTGCCCCCCCCGAAAAAAAAAAATCCTGTGCGCGCCTCTGTGCATTGCAGAGCCTTGATCATCATCATCATTTATTGGGTGTTTCTGCCCTGGTTTCTCTGCGTCCCTTTGAGTGTTTCGCTTAGTCGGTACTTCGCCCCCTATCCCCGTTCCCTCCGTTTCTTGGGCAGCATCCGGTACTTCTTCTTCCCCAGTTGCTGCCTCCTTTCCTTCTTCCTTTGCGTGCTGGCCGGCGGGCGGTACTTCTTTTAACACAGCCGCCACTTCCGTCGCCTCCTCCTTTAACTCTGCCACCTCCTTGTCCTTGTTCCCACTCCGCTTTCGTGGCCTTCTCTTCAGAGCCCCTTCGGCCTGTTCGGGCGGCTCCACCGCGTGTTTCGACTCCGGCTCTTTCTGCTCCGGACACCCCCGGGAGTCGGCTCGGTGTCCCTCAGCTCCACACACATAGCATTTCGGGGAGGCGCTTCACTCCTTGGCTATGTGGCCTTCGGCTCCACATCGGTAGCATTTTCTTCCTTCCGCCTTCTCTGCCGTGCAGTTCTGGGCCAGGTGCCCAAACTTTTGACAGTTGAGACAGCATTGCGGCTGTTCGAACCGAGTGATCCGGCATCTACATCCGGACCAGCCCACCCGCAGAACCTCGAGTTCCATCAGCTTGAAAGCGTAGGTCGGCGAGAGTCTGACAATGGCCGTCCTTGTCCCGGTGCGCCCCGCCTGAGGCTCCCCGAGGGTGACCCTATCTCCCAGGTCCGCCTCTGGGACTCCAGCCCTCATCAGTGCCTCCTCCAGCTCTCCCCTGTCGACGGTGGCGTCAATAACCCGTATCGCTACGGGAACCAACGCAGCAATGGTCTTGACCTCCATGTGCATTGCCTCGGCTTTCTGTGCCAGGTTTTCCGTGAATGTCTTCTTCCCTCCCTGTTTCGTCTCCCTCACTTGTATCCGGATTTCTCCGGGTCCGGCGATTGACGGTTCTTCCACTTGCACTCCGTCGTCGCCCACGTGCACGTTGGCCTTCAGGCTCTTGAGCGCCTCCACGAAATTCAGCTCATTCGAATGCTTCACCATCAAGACCCCGACATCGGGTCTCTCGTTGGGTGGTTTCAGCTTCGGCTTCCCGGCCCTCGGCGTTTTCGCCCCTGTTGAGACGGCTGGGGGTTTCGCTGTATTTCAGGTACACTTCTACCGCGCTCTGCACTCCTTCCATGCTGCACCCTAATGCCTTCCGCAGCTTTCCGAGGTCCTCTGCTTCCGGCGGCTGGAGCATGATTCGGTCGCAGTCCTTCCTGGCGGTGCTCCTCGCGATCTTGAGGCAGAGCCCAATGAGCTCCTCATCGTCGGCTATCTCGGTCCTCTGACGGAGTTTTCCCATAATGAGGGTACTGGCCACCGCCGCCGCTCCTATTTCGCTCCCGTCGTCGCCAATGCTGACTCTGCCCACATTCGAGATGGTTGCTATGCAACCCGGTTTGAGCCCGGCGAGGATCTTCGCATGATCCATACCTGGGACTTGCTTCTCAATCAGCCTGAATCGCCCTGTGTCGCGGAATTTGACGGTGCCACCCTTATCGCTCAACGTGACTGGCGGTTCTTTCTTTTTTTTTTCGGCTATATTCACTCGTTTGATCGTTCGAACTACGTCGGTAGGAGTCCGTCGGGGCACTCAGCTGTTCAGGGGTTGAAACCCCGTGTTCAGTCCTGTGTTCCGTAATTCTGTGCCTTTTCTTCACTAGCTGTTGGTAGACGGTGATCCTACACTTTGTGTGCTGGCCGTGAGATACAGTTTTGAGCTCCTGAAGGTCCACGGGAGAGTGCTTCCCTGCTGGCTCCGGGGCCTGATCTCTCCGAAAGATACACCTGTCTATTTACTATCTTAACTTCTATCTCTGGCAAAGTGAGAGCCGATCAGAAACACGTCTGATCCTGTCGCTCTCATTTGACCGATTCGAGACCGGGGATCTACAAGGTGGAAATGTCCCTTATGCTCAGGATCTTCTCTCCACCTCTCCGTCCGTGGAAATTGCTCAGGTCAATCTCAATACGGATGGCCTCAAACGCAAATTCCCAAAACTCTTCGAAACAACTCTCGGTCTCTGCTCGAAGACAGAGGTGGAACTCCGCCTGAAGTCAGACGCGTCCCCGGTTTGCTTACCAGCACGTCCTCTGGCAATGCCTGTCCGAGAGCTCGTGGATCAAGAACTGGACCGCTCGGTCAACAACGGTACACTCTGTCGCGTCGATTCGTCGGATTGGGCCGCGCCGATTGTGGTATTCCGCAAGGCCAATGGCCAGATTCGCATGTGCGCGGATTACTCCAGGACTAAACGAAGCACTGCAGGACGTCGACTATCCACTTCCGAACATGGAAGAAATCATGGCGAAATTCAGCGGGAACACAGTTTTCACTCAACTGGATCTGGCCGACGCCGATCTTCAACTCCCTCTCTGCGCTACCAGCCGGGTACTACCAACGATCAACACTCATCGCGGGTTGTTTCAGTACCATCGCTTAGTTTTCGGTCTGTAAACGGCCCCGGCCATCTTTCAACGCACAATCAAGCAGACCTTGGCTGGTCTCGACGGTCGGCGTCCTCGCCTATCTTGATGACATTCTCGTGATGGCGCCGGATCAACGGCTCCACGACCTTCGGCTTGAGAACGTCTGCCGCAGACTGGAAGAATGGGGTTCCCATCTTCGTTCCGAGAAGTGTCGGTTCATTGCCCGAGAGGTCAAATATATGGGCATGATAATCTCCGACAGGGGCATCCAGGCTGATCCTTCAAAAATCGAAGCGATCCGCAGTCTCCGTAAACCGGAATCTCCGTCCGATGTGAGAGCTTCCCTTGGACTCCTCAATTTCCACGGGAGATTTTCTAATCAAATGCACGCCATCGCTGCATAAACATTTGAGCGCAGGTCCAATTTGAGCGCAGGTCCGATTCGAGCGCAGGTCCGATTTGAGCGCACGTCCGATTTGAGCGCACGTCCGATTTGAGCGTAGGTCCAATTTGCGCGCAATCAATTTGAGCGCGCTCAATTTGGGCGCGTGTCCGATTTGCGCGCAGGTTGACGCGATGCAGTTTGAATAAATTCTGCTCTCCGGTAGTCAAATATCGGCGTCATCGTTTTCTCCACGATTTCACGCGCGAGAGAAAGGAACGTGTCCACGTACATGATGCCCGTGAAGAGCAGATGCGAAAGTCGAGTAGTCGGATAGCAACATGTCCGGGACGGCTGAATTCGGATTCGTAAAATCGAGCAAGAATAAGCCAGTCCTCGTCGTGAAATGCCACTTGAATAGACAAGACCGAAAAAAGTGGCGCTGCCTGAAGAAAGCATGTACTGCTAGGCTTGAGATTCTTGACGGCGAAATCCCTGGGGTGAGTTGGAGATTCTCCTGAGCCTCTCGGATGGCATGGATCGAAGACAGCCAGCTCATAAATCTCGTCAATCCAAAGGTTTTGCCGGAGCACGAACACGCTCCAGATACCCTTGATGTGACTGTGAGGCACAACTTGAACGAGCTATACGCGCGAGCCGAGGATGCTCCGTCCGAGTGCAAGACTTCGAATATAGTTGATAACATGGTTGCCAAGCTGACTTCGGAAGCAGTAATGGGACAATTGCCGAATCTGACTTTGCTCCGGAAGAGAGTGAATTACATTCGGAAGCGCTAGGAACCTGAAACGCAACCCACCGGCAGGACCCGACGTGACTTCAAAATCTCCGATGCTGAAAAGGTGGCTCGGGGGAGCATGGAGGGTTCATCTCATTCATGATATCCATATACCTATACTTATCACTTATCACTTATCACTTATCACTTATCACTAGGGCTGGGAATTCATCACGGCATTTTTTTCGGGAATTCACGGCGAATTCACGGCATTTTCTGCCGAAATTCACGGTGCCGTGAATTCGTGTCCCGTTGCATGGAGCCTATCCGAAATTTCAGCATCTCAATCGATATTTCATTGAAACAGCAATCGAAAAAAGAAAACAGTATCGAGAGTGGTCCAAAACATTTTTTTCTGACTTAACTTATCTATCCCATCACAATACTTTGGGCATTACAGCATTTTGGTAGAGCATATTGTACAAAGAAAGGTTGCTCTCTTTTATCGACCGACGGTCGTCGCGGAGAACGTCGGAATATTGACTAAAAGACCGTTCTGCAGCGACACTGTTGACGGGCACACTCAGGCAAATGAGTGCGATTTTTGCAAGCTCCGGAAATTTAAAAGAGACTCCGTTCCAAAAATCGACAGGGTGCGACCGTGTTACCAATTCATCGACTGTCGACAAGAATACTTTCAATTCCGCACAGCCT
>NW_003804499.1:17052-21024 GCF_000255335.2 Galendromus occidentalis
TTATTCACTTATCACTTATCACTTATCACTTATCACTTATCACTTATCACTTATCACTTATCACTTATCACTTATCACTTATCACTTATCACTTATCACTTATCACTTATCACTTATCACTTATCACTTATCACTTATCACTTATCACCTATCGACTATCACCTATCACCTATCACCAGTCACCTATCACCTATCACTTATCACTTATCATCTATCACTTATCACTTATCACGTATCACGTATCACTTATCACTTATCACTTATCACTTATCACTTATCACTTATCACTTATCACTTATCACTTATCACTTATCACTTATCACTTATCACTTATCACTTATCACTTATCACTTATCACTTATCACTTATCACTTATCACTTATCACTTATCACTTATCACTTATCACTTATCACTTATCACTTATCACTTATCACTTATCACTTATCACTTATCACTTATCACACATACAAGACCCCGACAGAAGAACCTGGCGGTAAATAACGACTTGAAACCTCATTCTCCTCCAGCTGACACCGAAAGAAGAAGTCTTCCCTTTTTTCGACTCTGGTCAGGAGGATCCGAATCGCATCGTTATCTACGCTACCGCCAGCAACTTGTCTTTGCTCAAAGAATGCCCCGAATGGTTTCTCGACGGAGTAGCCTGAGAAGGCTACTGACCTCCCTATAACCACCGGGGGATCCCAGAGAACACGCTCCTAAATTTTCACGACGATCAATTCAGCCGTTTTCGAGTCTATAGGTGACACCAGACAAACAGACAGACAAACAGACATACGTTTTTATATATATAGATAGATAGATCACTTCTCTTGCTCTTCCTTTCGAGATTGCGTCCTTCAGCGATGGATTTGATGCTAGGAGATCTTTCCTGAGTTTCTCGTCTGCCAGGCCGGCCACGAGTCTGTTTCTCGTCATTCGGCCCAGCAACGTCCCGAATTTGCATCGTTGTGCCGCTTCACGGATTCTACCGTAATAGTCGTTGAAACTCTCTCCGCGTTTCTGGTTATTTTGCGGTGCGGAAAATTGGAAATCACGGAGTATTTCATTCGACTGTGACTGGCACGTTCTCTGGAACGTCTGTATTACCTTATCGTATACTTTCTTCTCTTCTTCTGAAAGATCGATTGTGTGCATCCGATTCCTGGCGTCTAAGCCGGTGGCTTTCATGAAGTGACCTAATTTTAGGTTGTCCGGTAGATTCGTTAGCTGGGCGGTGCCCAAGGAAAGTAGAAACTCCTCGCACCAGAGCTCCTATGTTTCGTCCAGGTCCGCCGAGTTCACATCGAATGGAGGAGGATACGTTGCACTGATCACTGTATCGTTTTGGGTCATGGTTGGTCCGTTATGATTTTCTGACACCATGTAATGATATGAACTACGGAGGAACGGAAGACACGATGGAGACGATTGAGTGATCGAGGTAGAATGATTTATTGTCTGCTTCTTGTTGTCATCCTACGAGTGTGGTTGGTGTGTGGGATTCCAGAAGCCCACTCCAGAGCTCTACATTAAAATATCCTTCAACCCGAAGGTAGGAATGATGGATCAGGCGAAGTCCTGAAACTCCTACGGGCAGTCTACGGATTAGAACAGAGTCCCTATGAGCTCAATCAGACCCTGAAAAAGATTCTGATAAACTAAGGAGCGGTATTCTGTTTTCCACATGAAAACCAGCGAAGTTTTCGTCTGATGTGTGGAGGACTAGGGTCCTCTCATTCGGGGAGTCAGAGGTCTCCTGAGGAAGTGTCACGTGGAATCTTCTGGGGAACATTGCACCACTGACACATCGACACATAGGAAAGCGACGTGTATCGCAAGGTCTATGTGTCTCTGATGTCAATGACTCCTTTAACGAACTTCAACGATTCGAACGAGAGTAGCAAACGTTGTAGCAAACTAAACCAGGAGGTATGCTCTTCAGCAGCTGAGATAGACAATATTGACCTTATTGTCTCAAAACTAGCTGTTGGGCTGAACAGGCTCTCATAATCAATGCCGGGCCTTTGCCCGCAACCCCTTACCACGAGCCTAGCCTTCCTTTTAACAATGTTCCCATCCTTGTCAGTTTCCAAGGAGAACACCCAGCGATTGGGGAGGACATGCTGTCCCTGCATGCTAACCAAGGTGTAGGCCTGGTTAGATCTGAATGACTCCAGCTCCAAAGCCATTGCTGCTACCCTTTCATTCTTATCTCGAGAGCGATATACATCTGCTGAACTCATTGGTACGTCTACCTGTTTACCGGATTTTTTTACACTGTCGCTTGCTTTATGAGTAGTATTGGTAGTACTCAGATTTGATGCAGCGAAACCAGCCTGGAAATGGTCTGGTTGCTTGAGTCGACTCCTGTCTCTTAGGCTGTAAGAGCTTCCCTCGTTGCGTTCGTCCGTCCGTGGTTGTCCTCGTTCCTTCTGTTTCTGGTTCCTGCGCGCAGTTGAGATGGACGGGTGAACTTCGCCTGGCTCATTTTCTGGGACTACACCCAGCTCTTCATCAACGTTTCTCTCTCCTCTCCACTCATTATCACAACCAGCTCTATTTTGACCACGGGCGGTGTCTGGAGCAGGCTCTTCCTCGAGTCCTCCTCCTCCTCTGTCGGCTTCCTCGTCGGAGTCTGATGTCGGCCGCTCCGCTGTAGGCGGTGGTGGACGTTGATTCTCAAGATCGAACAGCGGTGGTTGTTCTCTTGTATCAACATCCGATGAATCAGAGTTGTACCGATTTCCGAAACACGGTAACTATTGGGAAATCACCTCTGTTCCTGTGAACAGGGCCATTTGCATTACTGTCTTAAGAGTCTTCCAGAAGTCAGTGTTTCTGAGTTAATTACGCTTGTTTACATGATAATTGTACTCAAATATGTAAGCCTATTAAGTAATATTATACTCAAATAAGATAAATAATACTCAAATATGATCTAATTGATACAGAAAAAGACTGAATAGTCTTTTTCTGGAGAACTCCTTCCGTTTTTCACTGTAAGGGTCTATGAAACCCGGACGGTATGTAAGACACTTAGAAATAAACATCAGATACAAATTATTTTGTCACACGCAATCCTTGCGACCTCATTCTTGAGAAGCACCTGCCCTACCAGCCCTGGACCCTCGGAGATCATCTGGACATTGTGCCGAAACAAGTCTAAACTCCGGACAGCTGACTCCTGCCGACTGAGCACCTGCTCCGTGAGCTAACGCTCACTGGGATCCTCGCGGATTCCCAACATTCGTTATCAGCACGAGTGAACTCTACAGGAAAACTCCAACCTCCAAGTTTGTCATCACCGAGGTGCGTCGAGAGGTCTGTAATACTCTTGAATGATGCAGCGCGATACCGCGATCGCGCTGAGCGTCGATAGAAGCGATTCTCCGAAGATCCGCTTCAACCCTGCCATATTCCTCCGGGTGGAAGGCAAGAACTTCCTCACCTGGAAAACATTGGCCCCCGGACCCCTCCAAGCGGTGAACTACCGTATTCTATCTAATAGTCGGGCCTGCCCGTCTATTTTCCAAGTTCCCGAAACCTGCCCGTATAATAGAGAGTGCCCGTATATCAGAGAGTGCCCCTGTATATTTTCCCTTGCAGCCATGAGTCTTTGTGTAACCATACCAGCCGCACTCGGCCTCTTGTAAGACAAAGGAATAAATCACAAGCATTAGCAGTCGTTTATAACAAGCCGGTGTCATAGCATCACATGGCGCAGTCGACGAAATAAAAGTGAAAATACTACTACAAAACTGCAACAAAAGTGCAAAAGTGGCATCACAGTGAAAGAAGGAACTCTCAACACGACCCCAGACTACAAATCAACATGGATCGCGACTGGATCCTAGTGCCGAAGCCCATGAGAGCTACGCCCGGCGAAGACAACACGGAAAGATGGCTCGCTTTCGAGGATGCATTCAGAGACTTCGCCATCCTCGATAAGCTGTTCAAAGAGTCGCCGAGAG
>NW_003804500.1:0-4799 GCF_000255335.2 Galendromus occidentalis
TCAGGAATATCAAGCGGTACTATCATTCGAATATCTCTGCCGAGGTCCTCGAGCCGACGTGCTATATCATGGAACGCTCTGGATTCAGCAGCGACTGCTGTCATGCCAGCATTAAGAAAGTCCTCCATGAGGTATTCTTTGAACTCATGCCACAGCTCAACTGTATAGGGTGGCATCAAGTCTGCGAAGGTGAGCAGAGCGACGAAAAAACTTCGCAGTTGACTCGGCATTCGTAGAGCAGCAGCTTCTTGCATAGAAGCGGAAAAATATGAATCGTCCCTCACGTACTCACTCGCCCTAGCTGCCTCGACGAAGGACGGATACTCGACACCATTGACGGTTCGAACATCTTGGTAGGACGTGAAGCCCTTTCCATAGAGGAGCAGGAGTCGCAAGGCGAACCGCTCATGATCATGAGGGCTGACGAAGTACATCCGCCCAATTGTTTTTGTTGTATTGCGTTTCCGATCTTGCCACATCTCATTCTTGAAGATAAACTTCTCCGGCATTTCATTGTAGCGAAGCTTACGGCTATCTATCATATCTGAAGGGAATGATCCTTGCTCGTTTTCCAAATTCTGACACCGGGCGTTCTTATCGAAGAAAGCCGTCAAAGTGGAGAAACGGTACCTCGCTGCCGTCAATGCGGATTCTTCGGTCCCTGCTTCGAAGCGCACAGTCTCGAACCCCGGCAGATGAACTTGCAATCTAGTGACGGCATCACTGCGATCGCTCAGGGCGAAGCCGAAGATTCGATGAGCTGCCTCTGGGGCGCAAACGTACCGTGCATCCCAGTAATCGGTGATCTCATCTAAGGCTTCGTCCTCAGATGGTTCTCCTTGATGCAACCGGAGTCTTGCGCGATCCGGTCCCTTATAGAGGTACTTGAAGAGATATTTGATGGCGTGGAGAAGAGCACATACCTCGACGTTGATATGTGCTCCAAACATTAACGATAAATAAGGGCAATAAGGAACGACTGAGCGGTTATCTACTCGATGTTTGTTGCGCCATATCGAACGGCCATCCTCACGGCGTCTGTACTCTGGATAACCTTCTGTAGAGAGCGATGTGTCGTTATTGAAAGCTTTGGGGAAGCGTTTCGAGCATTTCCCGTCAACCATACATGGCGAAGAAGGATTCAGCTTCCCACACGGACCGTGGATCATACACTTGGAAATGATTTCGTATAACGCGGCTTCGTTGGATGGATCGGGGATCTCTGCGCTGATCAAGCTATCAACTTCTGCAGGGGTTCTGAGTTTTGAATCAGCGGTGAGGGTCAGCAACATGTGCATGTGGGGTAAGCCCCGCTTCTGGAACTCGATCACATAAATGTATGCGGCGACCTCGCCTAATACTTGGTTCTTGATGACTTCATTGCAAAATGCTTTGACTTTGAGCTGGAAGACCCGCGCTATTAAATCCGGTCGATCAGAGGCTACTTGACCGGGTGCGAGGTTGTCGACGATTTCTGGCCAGGTCGGGTTGCAAGTGAAGGTAAGGAACAGATCGGGTTTTCCGTATTTCGACACGATACTCATGGCATCTTGGTACTGCGCTACCATGTATCGGGGTCCTCCAGTAAAGGAAGCCGCTAAAATGATCCTCCGGCCCGGTGGTCCATCACTATCGGTATCACCGAGCATGAAGTCCTGCAAACCGCGAACGGTGTCAAGCCTTAGTTGACGTTGATTGAGGCGGATATAGTTCAGGCGATTCATCTCGATCTTAATCCAACTGTCAACGATGTATTGCTGCAGGAGTTTGCCCGCGTGATGCAAAGGATTGAAGACAGAGGTCCGACTTAACAGCAGGAATGAGTAGAAGTCTTTTTGGGTGATTCGAGATCTCGCGGTCGGAACGCCATCTGAATGTAGATCCATATTCGATGTTTCTCGCTGCATCCCGGGATGCCAACCACCTTCCCCAGTTGGAAACAAAAGCGGATACGCGAGAGGATCACAACGCTCATCGAGATGAGGAATACTACGAAGACTGCCGGTCTTTTCATACACTACTAAACGACACTCTCCTGGAATATTGTCTTCGTCTCCCACGTAGACGACGGCGACTTCATTGGCTGTCGCAGCATTGTAGCGACGTTGATCGTCGACCGTCCTGTGTTCGAACACCATTCTAACCGATCTCGTATGACGACCCTGGAGCTCTGCTTCGTGCGTTTCATCGCGAACGACATCGGCCATTAGCCTGAATGCTTGAGCATATGGATTTGTACTCCTCAAGAGTTCATGTAGAAGACGAAAGATTGTCTCTCGGCAGCCCGTGTTGACTTGTCGACCCGCAAGTTCGTGGGCTGCCACTTCAGTGTCCATAATTAAGACTTGAGCACACTTGGGCGCTTCAGCTTCGCGGGGATAGAGACCTCCAAACGAATGGTAGACTTGGCCATGAACGCCTAAACAATACGGACCGTAACCGCGAGGCGTCTCGATCTTAGCCGCCATCGAAGCCATCGCCAATGAGTTGTTGCAGTTTCTAATGTACTGTCGGAAATGCTTGGAATCGTTATCTTGACCAAGGTAGAGTGATCGTAGTACCGTTGGAAAATTTCGGAACCGAGTCAATCGGACTTTGTTCGACGCACAGCACATTGTATAAGCATTTTGTCCGGTCGTAGTTTTTTCGGATGGAAAGTGTTCGGCCCCGCACCCGCTACAGATATCGTCCATACTACCGAGATGATGAGAGGCGGAAGGCCTATGTTGTTTCTCTCGAGCTATACCGAGCGTTCTCCGACTTCGCCGCGTCACTGTTGAAACCGAATCATTTCTACGATGATGTGCAACATTATCAGCACGATCAGCAAGGATTTCCATTGAAGCCCGCTGAGCATCAACTGCATGCCGAACTCTTGCTTCAAACACGCTGGACCGATTCCGCCGCGTAAGCTGAGTTCGCACATTGGGCTCTGGGGGCGTTTCCTGATCGCTTATACTTGAATCTCCGATCTCCAAAGCCGGTCCCGGAGTTGGTTGACGCCTTCGGCTTCGTTGACAGATTCGACGCCTCCTGCTCATTTTCGGCATGAGGAATCTTTGATGGCAGACCCAAAAGGAGAAGCTGCTACGGCTCCGGCGCTCAAAGAGACGGCAGACCCAAAAGGAGAAGCTGCTACGGCTCCGGCGCTCAAAGAGACGGAACGGATATTGGTGGGTGACCGATGAGTTTGGTGTCCGACCATTCGAAGATTTTTCATGCTCGATTCATTGTCGATGAGACACGAATCAAATCTCAAATTCACAAATTTTTTGTGGCAGGACGAAGTTTCCTGCAGCGGAAGTTTCCTCGAGATGAGTGTAGACATCATAGTGAAGCATTCACATATTTTGAAGAATAACGATTACTGGAAGAATAAGGATTACTGGGAGAATACGTGAAATTCACGTAATTCACGTGGCGATTCCATTTGAAAAGTACATCTTCACCTCCCTGACGAAAAGTCGCATCGCTCGCGAAAGTTTGGAGTCAGTCCGGAGGAGGAAAGCGCCACAAATTGGTTCGAAGTCAGACAGACCTTGCGATTTTATTATATAGGGGGATGCCAGCATGTATAAGCATAATCACACGAACAGCTTATTTGATGCATTAAAATGAACATTTCCTTTTGAAAGTTTGTTCTGTGGTGTTGAAGGGCTTATTGATCGCTGTCTATTGTGACCACAGAATCAGAACATATTGAGTTTCCCATTAATGCTTCTGTAAGCTGATTCCATTTGATACGCAGCCACGGGATGGTTCTTTCCCATTTAGAGCATTCATCCCCTGTTTCAAAGTCAACAAGGTCCACTTAGAGTTTCATGCGAACACTTTCCGATAGTGTCACTGTTTCGAATAGCAATCAAGCAATGGCTCCAGAGACCCTATTGCTGTATGTGACTGTGGTATCCACTGTGATTATGATAGCTCTCGCTGTGATTAGACTCATCCTTCTACCTGATCTCACGAACACATCACATTCATATGATGCTGTTCCAGTCCCTTCATCCACGGATTCATTTTACTCGGAAACTGTGACCTATGATGAATTATCTCTGGCTCAACACAACGAGGGTTTGATCTCTCTCTTGACCACGCAAGTCAAATTAGAGGATCGTGCATCCTCCCTCACTTTAGCGAGTGTAACCGAGAGATCATCTGTTATGCATGATCTGGTTCATCAAATGTCATCCGTCGAGTCCCTCTATTCAGTTAATTCATCTATATACTCAATGGTCATCAGTGAAATTTCTACTCTCTCAATCACTTCCTCATCAGTGCAAGACATTCGTCCATTTTCTACCCTGGGACAGCTTTTCTATCCACTCCGTACATTGGAAGCGCTTAAGGCACTTCGTGACAGGGTAGTTTCCCATTCTGATTACCGATATGACCAACAATGGGATTACCCGGTAGTACTTGTTACTCCCAGTGATCTCAGATCTTCCTCTGTGCAGTATACCGCTCTGGCTGTATCCACAAAGTCCAGAGGCCGCTCCCAAGAGAGTCTTGCCTCACAGATCTCGACCGCTTTATCAATGGATCGTGACCTTGCTTCGAGCAGTGGAATGATCGTGTTTCCGCCAACATCTCCATCGGTGTCCATATCTACTTCTTTTCAACTGACGTATGGCACCAACGAATCCGTCGCGCCTAAAAGTAGCAAGTGTCTACCAGTTGGCTCCGGATCAGGTGCGCCGTTGTGTAAACATGTTTCGCCGTCCACCACGTCGATCATCACGACGAGTGAGCAAGGCACATCAATTTTGGAACGAACATCTCAGAAGTCGCAGCCGGTA
>NW_003804501.1:0-1055 GCF_000255335.2 Galendromus occidentalis
GGCTCGAAGAAAGCAGGCTCATGTTATGAGTGACTCCGAAGATGGGGGTCTGTTGAGCGTTTTTTGGTGAGTGGTGAGAGAGTATGAGTGAGAGAGCTGGACAGCTGATCGGGTGCTCCAGGACTCCGTAGAGATCATGGCGTCGGTACGAAAAAAAGGATGTCCGAGCGAGGAAATGAATCATTTGAGGTTGGAATATCGGGCGGTATCTTCGCATTCTATTCGCGTCAATCCGTTCTGACATCCTGGGGTCGACTGTTGCTCTGCTTGCTCTTAAGCATCCATTTCGATTCCGGTACTCCAATCGGAATACATAGGGTACCGATCTTCCACAATCAAGACAGGAGCATCCTCCTTTTGACCGCCTACGACGGGATGGGCAATATTACTTTTCAATGTCAACCGGCCTGAGCTCCTCGGAGATGCGTTCTGAGTCAGAGATGGGTACACCTATTCGGGTGAGCCAAATGTAAAAAAACATTTTTCTGTCGCATCTGACAGTACGAGTTTATATCTTGAGAGACCTTGCTCGCGCTGTGACGACGGAGTGACAACCCCAGCTCCTCACCCGGTAAAAGTCCCCCTCTGTCTATGGTTCAGGAACTGTCCATCTCATCCACGGGGCATACCTAGAAACTCTTTGATTCCTCGGCGGGCCCCGAATCCTTCTCGGAGGGAGGGCTCGCTTCCCTTCCTTTTCCATGACCGATGACCGCTCCTCATAGAGAGACTGTTGAGATTCCGCCCCTCCGGACCGGACTGCTTCACTGACAAAAGGCTCCTTCCAGGCCAAGGAGCGCTACATGGACAACAAGGCGAGAGCCGACAGACAGGGCTTCGATATCTTCGACGCAGACTCCATCGTCGCTGATTGTACAAAAGATCGTTTGGTTTCGAAATATGCGAAGCCCGACATCGTTTTCGACATGGTGTCTTGTCAGTTCACCTTGCATTATTGGTGGGTACATCTCGACACTATCCAACGAACTCTCTCAATGGCCACCTCAGTCCCGTACGTCGATTCTTCCATTCTCGCTTTCCAGTTTCGAGTCCCT
>NW_003804502.1:0-5976 GCF_000255335.2 Galendromus occidentalis
GCTCAATTCCGGCACTAATAACTTGCACGTACATCTATTTTTTACAAATATTCCGCCTCCCTCCCGTCAATTCCCCGTTAAAGAGACTGAATGGGAATCTCCGGAGACGAGCAGCTCCTGGCTGGAGAAGGTAGCCTCGCGGGCATACCAGAGCTCTCTAACAAATGAATCCAGTCTCTCTCGACGGAAGAGAAGAGTTGAGCTTCTCGAAGCTCACGGTAAAAAGCTTAGTGGTGGATGAAGTGTTCTCTGCGGGGAAGACACAAGGAAACAAAAGGTGCTCCGTGCGGTGGTGTGAAAGCGAGTGAGATTTTATCTTAGCTTCGTTCACTCCTCGATAGAGTTGGGCTGAATGGCGGGAACACAACCGTGGCAGATGAAGTCGATCCATTTCGGAATTGAATCCCTTGGAATTGACAAACCCTGACGGCCCGGACCTACACCAGAAATTCGTCCGCGGCTCCCCAAGAAAAGTCTCGCGGCTCCTTGGGGAGCCGCGGCTACCAGGTTCGGCGGCTCCCCCAGAAAAGTCCCGCGGCTCCCCTAGGAGCCGCGGCTCCCCTAGGAGCTACGGCTCCCAGGTTGGGAACCGCTGGTCTAGAGGAACCGACATCTCAGATTCGGAGAGCCGTTCTCGATGGCTCCATGGCCCGTCGTGGCTGTGTGACTCACGGTGGAAAGCACCGACGGACAACCAGCCGGTGACGGAGACCGAGATCGAGAAGAAGCCATCGATTCAACAGTGCCTACACACGATCCAGCCCAGAGCGAACAACGCGGTCGACAACTTATTCGATTCAACCCGGTTTTCGTCATGGAACAAATTCGTGAGAACACAGGCTTACTGCAACCGGATCCTAGCGTTCGCTCGAAGAATTAAGTCGGAAAGTCCTCCGAGCGGTAACCGGAGACCGACGACGAGAATCGAACGCGCCGACGCGCTCCAGATAGATTCGATCGAATATCAACGAGCCGAAAAGGATCTCCTAAAGAGAATTCAAGGAAGATACTTTCGAGCCGAAATCGACGATCCGCGCAATATCCCGACCTCCAGCATGATTGCACAGTACCATCCCTTTGTGGGGGAGGATGGTCTGCTGAGAGCACGATCGAGATTAGAAAAATCCTCAACACACACTTACGACGAAAAATTCCCGATTATTGTCCCAAACAACGATGGATGGGCAAGATTGGAAGCGCTCACTGTTCACGGCAGAGAGTGTTGGCACTGGGGAGGCATCGCTTTCACGCTGCAGAAATTGAGAGAAAGATTTTTCCTGCTGAAAGCCAGAAAGGTAGTCCATGAAGTTCTCCGAACGTGCCCGGGATGCAAGCGTTTCAATGCGAAACCGGCGATGGAACCCACCCCAGCGTTACCGGCGTTCAGGGTAGGAAGGACGCCGCCGTTCTTCTTCTGCGGTGTCGACTTCGCAGGACCCATCTTCTACCGAAAGGAGAATGGGAAGTCGGCAAAGTCATATATGCTGCTGTTCACATGCGCAGTATCACGAGCAGTTCATATTCAATTGACGACGGACCTGTCAACTTACGAGGTACTACGAGCCCTACAGAAGTTTTTGCACCGATTTCCGTCCGCACAGAACTTCATCTCAGACAATGGCGCATCATTCCGACGAGCCGACCTCGAGATTAAGCTCATATACTCCCGTATCGTGAAGGGCGAAATCTCGATGTGGCTATCCGGCTCCAAGCTGACATGGAGATTCATCACGCCAGCACCTCCGTGGGTCGGGGGATTCTGAGAACGAATGGTCGGATGCGCGAAGCGATGTCTACAGAAGACGCTCGGCTCGAATATACCATACTTCAGAGACTTGGAGGTTATACATATTGTCCGGAGTCGAAGCGATAATCAACCAGAGACCGTTAACGGCGGTCTCCACAGATCCGAATGAGGTTGGAGCGCTGACACCAGCGAATCTTCTCTACGGGTACGAGGGTACTTCGCAGCTGCCGGAGTCGGAAGAAATCCCGAAACTTCGAAAGGACATCGGAGCTGTCGTGTTTTCGAAACGGTGGAACTTCCAGCAGAGAATGTTATCGGTGTTCTGGAAGCGGTTCCATTCGGAATACCTCACCTACCTCAGATCGGCAAACTCACGGCGACCGGTCAAAGAGCGATCACTCAAAGTAGGAGAGGTCTGCCTCTTGAAGGAAGAGAACGCCCCGAGATCTCAATGGCCGCTGGTTCGGGTGACAGAGCTACACTCCAGCACGACAGACAAACGAAACCGTCCTTTTTTTTAAAGCAGGACAAAGTTATTTATTTGCATCCTCTTGATACACCACTAAATGGCGCCTGCGATGGGCCTACTAGGGCCCGTGGAACAGTCGCGCCGAAAACATGAGCTCGTTTTCGTCGATACCTAAAAAAGGGGGGGGGGGGAACGTCGGCAGCTTATTTCAACGTTATGCCTAGCTCTTTGATTTGCTTCTGACATTTTTTCCTGTCTACGTTTGTTTGGCTCTCGAACAGCTTTCTCAGATTAGTGGGCAATTTGTTGTAAAGGCGGATGAAGTTCCATAAAGCACTTCTTCGGGAGAAGTCTTTCCTAAGTTTGGGGATAGACAAACATCGTTCTTCACTGAATCTGGTGGGGTACTCGTGAGATGGTCTCTCTAGAGTAGGCATTCGGGAGTACATCAATCGGACGAGGCTTTTCACGTACAATTCTTGTATAGTCGAGATTTTCGTTCTTTCGTAGAGAGGAGCACAGCTCGCATCCCAGCTTGAGTTACATATGAAACGCAGGTCTTTTCTTTGGAGTCTCTCGATTTTGGCGATCAGTTGATTATGTGTACCACCGTAGATTGATAACATGAAGTTGACATGGGATTCAATGAGCGCGTGATATACTGCTTTTTTGAGCTTCATGGAGCAGCAGCCCCTCAGTCTTGCGAGTATGGCAACGCCAGACCTGGCTCTAGATACAATTTTCTCAACGTGTCCGGTGGATTTGAGGTCGGCTTGGACTATAAGTCCCAGGTATTTGTATCTGTCCACGAATTCTAATGCCGGGCAGTGGCAGTCATCAATTCCACATTCTCGTTCGTGCAGGCGAATCGGGGCAGGGCTTATTGTGTTTTTCCTGGTGCCACAGAACGACATGCTTTTAGTTTTTCCCAAGTTAAGAACTAGGCCATTAATCTCCATCCATTCGGCGACCTCCCTCAGACAGATCTCCGCCTCTAGGCAGGCTGAGTGAGATCATGTTAGTGTCTCTTATCACCAGCACTGTATCGTCGGCAAACGCCATTACTCTGTGCGGGCTCGCCGTTGTAAATACGTCATTCATGTAGATATTGAATAGCAGGGGCCCTAGAACACTGCCCTGTGGCACTCCACATTTGACAAGTGTCTCTTCGCTAGTCACGTTAGCCGATCGATAAATCTGCGTCCTCTCGCTGAGGTACGATGTCAGGAGGTCCAGTGCTCTACCCCGAATGCCAGCTCGATCTAGTTTGTTCAACAGTCTGCTTCTGTCGAGCGTGTCGAACGCCTTACTCAGGTCGCAGAATATTGCCACACAGTATTCTCCTGATTCGATAGACTCTGAGATACATTTCGTGAACTCAAATACCGCTTCCTCACAACCTCTGCCAGTCCTGAATCCAAATTGTCTCTCGTCTATGATTCCGAACTCCTCCTGATACTCTCTGAGTCGATTCGCCATGATCTTCTCTACTACTTTGTTCAGTGTTGGAAGGAGTGAGATCGGTCGATAGTTAGAGATGTAAGTCCGATCTCCACTCTTGTGCACTGGAAAGAGCAAGGCCCTCTTCAGGCTCGTCGGGTAGATAGATGTCTCGAATATTCTACAGACCTTTGAGGTGATGGGTGCCTTCAGAGACTGATAGCAGTTCTTGAGGATGTCTGCACCTATCCCGTCCCAACCCGGAGCCTTGTTCACTTTCAGCTCTTTTAGCACCCGTTCGACTTCCGATTCGTCAGGATGCTTGAACTCATTCATTGAGTTATCGGATGCACTCGGCAGCTTCATGTTTGGATCCACTTCCCCAATGTTATCTAGTACAGTTTTCTCCCCTAGCTCGGCGAAGTTCTCATTAATTTCATCGATGGAGAGTCCAGTGAGTTCTGGTCCTGCTGCAGGCCCGGTTTGCTTCCCTCTGAATATTGAGTTTATCACAGACCAGGTTTTTCTCGAATCGTTTGCCGCCTCCTCTATCTTCTTCGCGTAGTAGTCTCTTTTAGCTCTCCTCAGAAGTCTCTGTAGAATTCTGTCGTAGCTTTCATATATGTATGATTTTAGTGCTCAGCGTCCTCTCTCTTCTGTACTTTTTGTACATCTTGGCTCTCTTACGCGTTGATCTCACCATGCCGGGCGACATCCATTCCCTTACGGGTCGGAACCTTGCAGTGAGTCGCGTAAACGTCGTACAGTCATCGACTACGTCTTGACATCTCCTCAACATTGATTCGCTCATCTCATCCGCCGATAGATCGCTGCCCTCGAATTACCATTCTGTTTGGTCGATCGTCTTGTTGAGTCGCTCGTATTCCGTTCTCTTCTTCATTCGGATCAACGATTGTGCGTTCGTACCCTTGATTTCGAAGGTGACTTCCAGCAGATCATGTTCACTGATTCCTTCCGAGCTCTTGATCACTAGTCTGTGGTCAGATGAGTACTTGTTCCTGAAGAACACATGGTCGATCAGGCTCCTCGATTGATGGGTGGTTCTAGTCGGCTGAGTATCGTTCAGCGATAGAAAGCCTTCTCTTGTAGCTTGATTCAGATATTCCTCCGTGTTCATATTCGACTTCAGAGTCGCCGAGACTCCGTTTCGGCGACGGCTGCCTGGGTCTTCGCGAGAACTCTCTTCACTATATCGCGAGGCGTCGATTTTTCAACATCCTGCGCGAGGATGGGGTAGTTGGCTATCTCAGCACAGTTCCTTTTCTGTCGTGTTTCTAGTTGGAGGACTCTCGTCTTCAGCTTTTTGTTATCATTTTTCATGTCGTTGTGCGCAGCTTCGAATGCGTGTCTTGTTAGGCTTAGCTTCTCGTCAACTTTCTCCCACACTTTCACTTCGACGCGCCGAGCCAGAGCTTTCAGGCGGCACGGGTGTCGGGTCTGCGGAAACGACGGGCACCGGGTTCGTCACATCGGGCGGCGTGGCACGACGTGAGTTGGAGGAAGCGGAACGCCGGGTTTCGCGGTCGGCACGCATTGACTCGATCAGAATTCGGATGGACTCGAGTCGATTGGCGCGATTTCGGCGAGCAGTCCGACGCGCGAAGGGACCCCATCGATAGCGGGGCGCATTCGTTGAATTCTCACCCAAACGTCGAGGGGTTTTCGACCGGACGAAATATTGGCGTCGTTGGTCAGGCGAGAGGCGCTCCCACTCCGGTAGCAACAGTTGGCGCAGGCGGCGGGCGGTACATCTCGCAGGCTTTCGCGCACTCGACGGAGATGACACAGGAAAACCCCGAAAGGGGAATTGTGGAAAGTCTTTCGACTATCTCGAGAGGGGCGACGTCGCTGTCGAACACGATCCATCCTAGAAACCGAACGGAGAACCACTGCACAAGGGAGTCCAAGGGAGTCCGGGCAGAATCGGGCCTTTTGGACGGAGCGCAGCGTTCAGAACACTGAGACATTAGAAGTGACCGAGATGGCAGGCAGAGGAAATCCAATTCGCCTCATCGCCGTCGCCATTGGAGATGCGAGTGATCGGGTTTCGCCCGGTTGGAGTGGAGCCGATGCTCGCTAGGAATCAACGCCGGGAGGCTTCGTTTGAGAGGAGGGCTCATCATGGAAAGTCACCCGACTCGAGGACCGCAAGTCCACGGTTCCGACGTGGACGGGGGAGTGTCACATAAGACCGATCGTATGGTGCAGTTATCGGCTGCTTATGGTTTAAATATGTATATTTAAGGAAAAGCAATTCCGACATGTAGAATAAATACGCGCGCCACGCGAGGGAAGTTTG
>NW_003804503.1:0-18357 GCF_000255335.2 Galendromus occidentalis
CACGAAGTGGGAAGACTTGGCTGGAATTCCATGAGAAGAGGGAATGAGTTCACCGAGGGCAGAGAGCGATTGTGATCCGATAGGCGAGCAGGCGGTCTTTAACGAAAAACAGGCGAGAGTGGTCGTCAGGTTGTCGACTACCCTCACTTGTTGGTTGACGCGCGGAGAGGAGCTGGGAAAAAATGAATGTCGCTGCCCGTAACTAACTTTACCTATTGATCAGGGATTGGAAAATGGTATAGGTTAGAATAACAACGTTTATTTCTTGCGCCGGTGCTGTCGGCGGGTTGTATCACGTATGCTAACTATCAGCATAGGATGGTGAGAATAGTATATTAACACAATTGTGCGTGTGGAAACGCAGGAATGGGGCGTAGAGTTATGGTACGTTCTTCGAGTGGAAGATGTTCGGCTTGAGAGCTCATTTTTCTATACGAGTATGTTTGTGGGTTTTGATCGTGCGCTTTCGATCGGGCGACCTTTTGTGGATCAGCTTATTTCCTTACTCGGAATGAGATGCTGCCAGGTGTGTAGGTCTATGATTGAGGAATGGGATCCTAGTTGTATCCATCGTTAAAAGCGCTTCGCGGCCTAGAATGCGCTGGCTGACTGTGTCCGAAGCTACGTGCGGCTTGGTTTGAGTGCGCGACGTGCCTGTGGATAATGGAATATGGACTTATTTATGAGTGCGGGTTTGGGAACGGGAGGGAGCCCTCGGTGAACTCATTCCCTCTTCTCATGGAATTCCAGCCAAGTCTTCCCACTTCGTGAGTCGACTAGACTGAGTAATTCCACTTCGCCGAGTCCCTTCGTTCACCGAGGGCAGAGAGCGATTTTGACGTTGTGGATCAAGCACGGCTGAGGACATTGGCGTTGGGGAGGGGGTCGGTAATAGTGGTTATAGAAGGTTGTGGCTCGAGTCCATTGCGCTGTTTTTAGGATATCCGGAAGCTGTAGGCCGCGGGTGTGTGCGGCGGTGGTGGAGGCGGCTCTTGTCGAGTGCGCGGTGTATAGTGTGGCGTCTATTCCGGCGGCGTGGATCGTCGTTTTGACCCAACGTGCCAACGTGTCTTTGGAGGCGGATCGGTATGGTTTGCGGGAGGTTAAGAATAATGAGCTGGGTACGGGACGGTGGGGTAATGTAAGAATGTCGTAAGCTGTGAGGGCTGTGATTGGGCAGCGGAGGTGGTTGGGTGGGTAAGGCTTTACGACAAATGTGGGTGCGTGTTGACCTTGTCTGCTGGTTTTGGTTAGGCCACGGCCGTAGGTAAATTCCCATCGGTGGGGTTGGCGGGAGGAAGGTGGATACTGGAGGTCGGCGATTTCACCGATACGTGCGGCCGACGTGAGGAGCAGAAGGAGAAGTGTACGGCATGTTGTCTGTGGCAAGGTCAGAGAGTCGGAAGGACCCCAGGTGTCCATAAAGCTCAACAGTAGTTCGACGTCCCAAACCGGTGGCTTTGGTTTCGACGGTGGTTGGAGGTTGAAAACGCCCCGCATGAGTCGGCAAACGGTCGGATGATTCCCCATTTCGAAAGCATCAGTGGGATGAAGTTTCAAAGATAAGCAGGAGCGGAATGTATTTATCGATGAGTATGAGTAACCGTTCGAGGCCATGTCAGCGAGGAAATTACAGACTTGGTTCACAGACACCTTAAGTGTAGGGGAAGCTCGTTGTTCGCACCAACGTAACCAATGACGCCAGCATGTATCGTACGCGATTCGTGTGCTTGGACGGATAGCCCCTTCCAGAAATTGTGTCGCTTTTTCCGAGAGAGGAGTGATGCTAGGCGCCAGGCGACTAGCTGTAGTTTCTGGCGTTGTAGGAGCGGGTGGGGAGTCCCTTCCCGATCGAGTAGAAGTTCCTCGAACGACGGGAGGAGCAACGGATGATCGATGCAGCGATGGAGTAACCTTGGGAAGAATGGCTGTGTAGGCCATAGTGGGCAGATTAGGGTGAGCTCACATGCTGAGAATGCGTCTAAATAGGAAAGGGTGCGGTCAACGAGTTTGAAGGGAGGGAATGCATATAAGTTGTTCCAGGAGTCCCATCGGGAGGAGAAAGCATCGACGCTGAAAGCGAAAGGGTCCTTGACCCAACTGAAATATGTAGTGACCTTGAAGTTCGAGAAGTCGGCGAAAAGATCGATTTCAAAAGGGCCATGCTGATTGTTCAAGTTGTCGAAAACTGATTGGTGCAGTGAATAGCTATGGTTGTCGTGAATCGTCCTTGAGATCAAGTCTGCGACTTGATTCTGGCTTCCTGGTAGGTAGGTGGCTTTCAAGTAGATGTTACGAGCGAAGGCCCAGGACCAGATTTCTCGAGCCAAAGCGTCTAGTGTTGTTGAGTGTAGGGATCCGAAGTTATTAATGCTGTGCATTGCATTAGTGTTGTCGGTCCGTATTGCTATTGAAGTGTTACAATATCTTTGGGCTAGTCGTTGTAGTGCGAGAAGAACGGCTTTGAGCTCGAGCGCGTTGATGTGGAGGTGGCGGTCCTCGTCGGTCCAAGAGGCTCCGGTGGCGCCATATGTGCTCCATGCACCCCAGCCTTCGAGGGAGCTGTCGGAAGTGATTTCAAGAGAGACTAAGGGTAGGTGAATGGGACCGGTAGCCACCGCGTCGAGGTTTAACAACCACCAATGGAGGTCGGCGTGTATGTGTGGAGGGAGACGTATTATTGAATCCAGGTTTCTCGTTTTGCTTGAGGAAGAGGATACTAGTTTTGCCAGGGATGAGGTGTGATACCGTAGGGAGCGAACTATGGTCGTGAGTGCGTTAAGTTTCCCGAGGATTTTGTACAGGGAACGAATGGAAGAAGTTGGTCTTGCCAATATAGATTTCAAATCCGCCTTGATCTGAGTTCGTTTATCGATGGGGACAGAGAGTTGCATCGTGGTCGAGTCGAGCTCGTAGCCTAAGAAAGTGATGTGTTGCACGGGGCTCAAAGAGGATTTCTCGAAGTTAACCGTGTACCCCATTGATGTCAGAAGATCTGTGGATTTCTTGGTGTGGTCGGTAAGTTGGGATGGGCTGTTGGCGATTATTAGGAAATCGTCGAGGTAAACTATGAGAATTACGCCTTGTTGTCTGAGCTTGGCCGTGATAGGTTTGAGGAGTTTTGTGAAGACTCGTGGGCTCGTCTTGAGGCCGAAGGGTAATCGGGACCAACAAAAGGTGTTATGTTGCCACTCAAATGCGAGAAACGGTCGGCTGTCGTCGTCGATCGGTACGGAGAGAAAAGCATCTTTGAGATCAATTCGGGCGAAGTAGCAATTTCGGAAGACTGCTTCTTTGATTTCCCCCCAGCCCTCCATTTTGAATTTATGAGTTGGAATGAACTCGTTCAAGTGTTTAAGATTAATAACTGGGCGGTACTTTGAGGTGCCTTTTTTAGAGACTAGGAACAGGTTGGAAAGGAAACGCACTCGATGATGTGGAATATGTTCGATGGCGCCTTTGGTCAGAAGGTCGGCGATTAGGTCGTCCATGATTCGTGTCTCGTCAACGGAGAATTTAATTTGGTGTGGTAAGGTAGTCTGAGTGGGGTTAGTGAGGAAAGTAATTCGGTAACCCTGTGCCGTGCTTAGAATCCATTCGTCAGAGGTGATAGATCTCCACTGTGAAGCGAAAGCTTTCAAAGAAGGGAATGCGGTACCTGGAGCTGGAGGTTGCGAAGCATTGTTGGAATTGCTGGAGTTTCCAGGATGACGTGGGGCTGAACCAGAGTGGTTCGACGAGTTCGGCCTCGCTGATGAGTTATACCACTCGGTGTTACGATTCGGTTGGCGCCACGATGAGCGACGGGCCACATTGCGATCCGTGCTTGGGCGGGCGTAGGGGCGGAATCTTTGTCCGGAGGACGGCGTTGACTCTTCTCCAAGTAGGGTCTTTTTGTCTTTGCGAAGACGTTCTACATTTTTAGCGAACGACGGCCCCAGGAGTGAGCATCCTCTTTCTGTTTTGGCGGCTGATGTCGGCACACGGAAGGCTTGGCACGCTATTTCGACTCGCGCGGATTCGGTGATTTTTGCCGCGATTATTAACGTCTTCGCTATGTCCGATAGCCTTTCAGCGAGGATTTTTGGTTCGAGGGATCGCGTGTTTCTTCTAGATATGACATGGCGTCCGTGAGGGGACGTGCTAGCAAGGCGTGGGCATCTGCTAGTTTTACAAGAAACGAGTCCGCTTTCAGAGCGAGAAACGACTTGCTCGCTTTGAGATGAGCCTCTACGTCTTTGAGAGGTTCAGGGTTGAGAAATTGTAAGCCTTGTGGCTCGGGATACACCGTGTTGAGGTCATCCGTCATCTTTTTGGTATCCTTCACGTCGAAAAGTCGTTTGAGGCCAGCTAGCACACCTGGGCTTATGGATGGGGCGCTCGAGTTGTCCAGAAGGTCCATCGAAGATCGAGTTGCCGGGGTTATCAAGAGGTTCTACTTCTGGGGCGACGGGGTCCTCCAGTCGGACCTCTTCGATCGCGCGCGACTTCGACGTCATCGGAAAGTTCAATGTCGCTCATGGTCTGCAATTCGCCGAAACGAAGGATCGTGCGTGAGCGAAGATATAAGTTATGCATTAGGAAGGATGTGTCTGGTGTCACATTCGATTCGGGGTCACATATGGACTTTGAATTAAGGAATTCACTTTTAGGGTCTGAGCGTTCGATATCTTAATTTGTCGCAGTGCTAGACAATTTGTATTCGGTATATTTCCTTCAGCGTCGGGGCATACAGTTTATGGCCCGGCATCACGCTTCAGGCGTGGCATCAAGTGAAACTTGGCATCCAGTTCCCGAAGGGATAAAGGGCATCAGATCGACTTGCGAGCTGGAGTCTGAGTGAGTCGGCGCGATTGCTGCGCAGTTACGAGCCGGCCATGTAATGGGCTTGGTTCGAGGATTTCCGGAGTTTTACCTTGGTAATTTATAAGATTATCTGTAATCTGGAAAAGAACGGGCAGCGACTTACCGATCAATGGGAACGGAGAAACTTATCCAATTGGAATTGTATCACGCACGCGGGAGACACGTCTGAACTCGCAGAGCGGAAAACAAGAAGTGAGGGTAGTCGACAACCTGACGACCACTCTCGCCTGTTTTTCGTTAAAGACCGCCTGCTCGCCTATCGGATCACAATCGCTCTCTGCCCTCGGTGAACGAAGGGACTCGGCGAAGTGGAATTCGAAATAAAAAGGTGCAAACCCCGATCGTGAAGCGCGAATGTGGAAAAGACTTCAGTGTCATCAATTCACAACAGTTTCCAGCGGGGGATTTGTATCACAGGGGGCTTCCACGACAACTCCAGAAAGAGAAGATTTGAAATGATTGGTTGAATTGCCGATGCGTAGTCAATCGGCGGTACAAAAGGTCCTTAGCCTCTATGTTAGCGTACTTCCGTGATCGGAGATCATCTGCGACGGTAGCTCCAGCGAAAAAGAACTCGCGAGGAATCCCAGAGCGCTGTTCAGCACCATCCAGAGGTATTTGGCAAAATTTCCATATCTTTTGAACTTTTAGAATCGTTGTAATATATGTGCGAGAAGTTCTTCGTTTGAAGATCTCAGAGAAGGCGAAATGGATGTGACCGAAGGAATCCGAAGCAAATGCCTCCGTTGGTTGATGATTCCGCTGTCCATAGTTATATGGAATTCAGGCCGTGCCATGCTCCCGAGCGAGAGCGCCATGGAGAGCGGAGTGAAGTTATCCGATCCTGCCGGTGGAGAAGAAGAGTTTCTTGATGCGTCGGACTCGATGAGAGGATGGAGTGTCAGCTCGATCGCTTGGGCCTGGGCAGCCTGGGCGGGCAGCACAGCCGTCCGAGCAGCGCTTCAGGGTCTGCGGAGGTTCATTCGTAACCGACGAGCTGTGCCGAGCGTGCCTCCGGCAGAAGAAGAGTCGGCAAAGCTGGTGACTTCTGAAGGCCCGATGGAGAAAATAGAACTGGCCACGGCTCCCGATGCGGAAGCACGCGGGGATGTCGGCACGCCGGTGCAGCGGCGCTGGCGGGTCTGTAGTCAGATTTCTTGGAAATGGTGGTTGGTCCTCGGAACCGTGCTCGTGACACTGGTCGCCCTCGCCTCCGGTGAGTACATGATGAGTTAATGTGTGTCCTCAAATTCAACACCGACTGAGGGCGATCATCAGAATAGAGCACGCAGTTTCATCGTAGTATGTCCCCCAGGCGGTCTGTATTTTCGTGTGGGATGGCCCCGGGGCGGGGACGTCTTCGTCCAGACGAGTGCCGCAGCGGTGGCCCATGGAAGAGCAGTCGGGACCCATGGAGTAGAGGACATGGAGAACACGATGCAGAAGGAGGAACGGAGAGCCGGAACCAGCCCGGGCGGAGGAGAGCCATCACCTCGGATGGGCGTTGAAGCCGGGGTCGGCTCGACCGCGGTGGAGCCGAATGGCCAGCGGAAGAACACGGTGGTAGATCTCTCGCGCTATGTATGCGAATACAAAGATCGCATCCACTGTTGGTCAAGTTTCGCCAAAAGATGCATGGTTCTCCGCAAAGGCCGGGTTCTTAAGCCCCTCAGCGCCAGCATTAAGAGAGGAGGCGCTTCAGTGATAAAAGCATGCGGAGAATTCGATGTACACTGCCGGCAGAAAGTTCGGGTACCCCTTGGTTTTGATCGGAAAACCAAAATAGACCCCCCTCATGACTCTCGTGGGGTACACTAATGGAGAGAAGAACCTTCGACTGAGAGATCCCCGCGACCAATCCGATCGTCCTCATCATCATCATGTCTGTTCTGCTGCCTTAGGGAAACAGATGATTTCGAGAGTCGAACATGGGCGATCATAGAGCTTCGAAATTCCGACGATTTGTTCTTCTCGGATAGACTGAGCTCGCGTTCCGAATTTCGGCTTCCCACTTGCAGGGAGTCCGGGAAAACAATATCGGTAATTCTCGGATTAGTCTGTTGAGAAGAGACTACGCTGATTCCGTGACACTGTGGAGGTCTTTCTCCCTCCTCGTACTATTTTATCTCTTTCTCGTCTTATTCCTTCTCCTACTTTTCTCCGACTCTCATCCGCACGGGAACCGTAGATTCAGAATTGCAGCTTACTCCTTGTGCCTTCGATGATCTCGATCCAGATTCTCGCGGTAACAATCGCTTCTCTACGCCGCGACGAGTAGTCGGGTGCTTAGCGCGTCTGCCGCTTCTCTTGCAAACGTGCGTCCCACTTACTGTTATGCCGCAGCAACGCCGCTCGAGCGGGGGCTGTTGTGGGTTCGATCCCTACTGCTCGCAGAATATTCCCTACGGGAGCACATGTCCCCGGCCCTGATCCTCCTAGTACACTTGTTCTCTTGATCCTTCCTCGGGAGTGACGTGAGAAACATTACCCGGAACCTCAAAACATGGCCGGCGGGAAACCGATTCACTCCCGTTCAAAAACAACGGAGTTGATTATTTATCGTGTCGCGACGTCAGGTGCTCGACCTGGTCAATGGCCCGGGGCAAACAGCTCTCGATCGAAAAGCGTGCTGCGATCGTGGCTCTCAGGAAAGCTGGGCACAGTTTGCGAGAAATAGCGCGCCTCGAAAACGTTTCGGTACATGGCGTCCAGTGTACGATCAAGCGGTTCGAGGAGACAGGCGCTAATCGTGATCGACCGAGAACAGGTGCCCCTCGGAAGACGTCCAAGCGAGAGGACACCTTCATAACGACGCTAAGCAAGAGGAACAGATTCAAGACGGCACGCGAAATTCGCGCTGAACTCTTGACGACTCGAGAACAAGGTATTTCCCTAACGACAATCAAAAATCGCCTGCGCAAAGCTGGGTTGTTCGGTCGGATCGCATGCCGGAAACCATTGCTAAGACGTGGTAATCGGTCCAAGAGGCTGGCCTGGGCTAGGGAGCACCGAAATTGGACTCTCTCGGACTGGAGAAAGGTCCTATTCACGGATGAGTCGAAGTTTGAGATCTTCAACTCGAAGAGACGCAAGACAGTCCGCCGTAGGGTAGGGGAACGTATGCTCCCCGCTTGCCTAGTACCCACCGTGAAGCACGGCGGAGGATCCGTTATGGTTTGGGGAGCGTTCGGAGCAGGCAAAGTCGGAGATCTGATCAAGATCGACGGACGGATGGATGCGAAATACTATCACGGCGTATTAGTGAGGCACGCTGTGCCCTCCGGACTCCGTTTGATTGGTAGAGGCTTCACATTCCAACAGGATAACGATCCAAAACACACTTCACGCAGGTGTCAAAACTATCTCCATTCCAAGGAAGCGAGTGGCCACTTGAACATGATGACATGGCCGCCGCAGAGTCCCGATTTGAACCCTATCGAGCTGCTCTGGGATCACCTCGATAGAGCTATCAGAAATACCCCTATCACGAGCGCAAATCAGCTCTGGAACGAGCTGCAGAGGTCGTGGGCCGACATAGAGGAAGACGTGCTGGTCAAACTGACGCAGAGGATGACGCGGGTTTGTGCGGCCGTTATTCGCGCGAGAGGCAACTTCTTCGACGAAAAGAAAATCTGAGGCGAGACTTTTGATGGCCGTTGGGTGATGTGATAGCTCTCGGAATAAACTGGGATTTGAGATTCTCGATATTTCTTCTTGCGGATTCTGTCCTGACGGAAACTGAGGTACAGATGGGACAGAGAGGGGGGGGGGGATCCTCCAGTATGAGTTTCCGACATTTTTCCCGTTGCACTCCATGCACATAGGGAGATAAATTCGGGCACTAGCTCAGTCTATTCGAGGAGAGCGAATCTTTGAAATTTCATAGTTCTGTCACCACCCCTGTTCGACTTCTGGAATAATCCGTCTCAATTATGCAGCGTAACAGGCAGGATGAATATGAGGACGATGAATGTGGGAGTGGGATCCCTTGGTCGATGATCCTACTCTTCATTCATGAGCCCCAGAGAAGTCATGCCGTTGTCTTAACTTGGTTTTCCGATCAAAACTAGGGTATACCCAAACTTTCTGCCGGCAGTGTATATGAGGAAGTTGAATGAGAATGCACATGAAGAGTGTCTGCCGAAGTGAGTTTGTCCAATAAATGGAACGAGAGTTTTCCATTTTAAAACGTGGCTATCAATTAGAGAAACCCATCCGCAGGTTATCTAAGTTAAGGGTTAGTTTACCTAATCCTCGTCATAGTTAGACTTAAGGTCCGAGCCGATATCATTGTTCGATTCGGCAGGTCTTTCCCTCGATGTGCGCTGTTTGTTCTTTTCGGAGTTTCTGATGAGCGTTGTGTCCAAGTACTCAAAGAACTCTTCCCTTTGTTTCTCGAGTCTTATTTTCAGCTCTATATTTTCTTTGGCTGAAATGTCAAGCTTTGTCTGCATTTTGCGTAGTTAGTATAACGCAAATCATCACGTTCATTCTCTCTAAACCTGACGAGCTGAAGAGCTCTCTCGAGACGAGAGGACTTGTCGACGGGCTCTATCGGTTTTTCGATGGGAGGCTTGGTTTTGCTTGTTTTGGGTCTAATTGCTGCTTCGGTGAGATGAGCAGCCCAGGGCGGTTGAGCAGTGGGCGCGATCGGAGGAGGGACTGGGTCAGACACTGGAGTGTCCGAGTCCGGAGGAATTATCCAGTCGTAGACGATGGTGCTCACCCAATCATCGGAAGCCAGTTTCGGCTCCGGGTTGGATTCTTGCATTTCGAATCTGTGGGTGAAGTAGACGTCCGGACCCAGTGTCGGGTCATTGTGATCCGCAGTATCTTCTGCGGTCACCAGAGCTCCATTGAGGATTCGGCACTGGATGCGCCAGGCAACGCGCTCATGCCCAGGCACCGTCGCCCATGCGCGCTCCACGGCTTCAGTGGAGCAGAGATCTCTGCCATTTGACTTGCGGAAGAGCCAAAAAGGCTGCCACTTTGTCCGCGGCATATCTGTAAGAGTTAGTTTGCAACGCGGGATTGGGAGCAGGAAGCGCGGGCGAGATGTTAAGTGCAGGTGTCAGGGAAGACAGCGGGATTGGATGGACATTAGGGAGGAAGACCTAGAAGCAGACGGAGGATAGGTTAAATGATTATCTATTGCTGATTAATGGGTTCGGAGGTTGGAAGATAGGGATTATCCATTCCATTAGTGCCATGCTCGGGTGGAGGGTTTGCATATCTTTGATGTTGGAATTGATTTTTAGGGAATATCATGCAGCATAGAGCTGAACCCAGGAGCACGATGGTAAACACGAGCACGCTCGCACCGGCCAAGGCAAAGTGCAAGACGGCCGATTCATCAATTTTAGGTCGATATGGATGGAATCTAGCTCTGAATTCCGGCCAAATTCGTTCACCACCGAGAGGGGAAACGACGGCCTCATGCAGACCACTGCCTCAGAGGCTTCGTCCATGCACATTGATGGAGCAGGAGAACATCGATTCAGAAATCCGTTCGATGATTCACTGATGATGCAGCCTATGTTTAAAGAAACACAAGACGCGTCACAGTCTGCGTCATACGTAAAGTAATTTTGAGCAGACGTCGCCATTGGAGAGCAGAGAATCGCGACTACGAGCATGACTGCTTTATAGGCCATGGTCGTAGGCCCGTGAGCGATCTCAATTTTTCAAGGGTCGGTTTGTTTAGTGGCTTTATCAGAGCGTCCGCGAGATTTTCGGATGTCGCGACGTATTGATAGTCAATCTGTTTATGCTCGTACGCCTCTCTGACAAATGGCGTTCTGACAGCTATGTGTTTTGTCCGTTTGTGGGACTGCGGATTCTTAATCAACGTAAGAGCAGAGATGTTGTCCACGTAAACAACTGGTGTGACCGGTTCTTTGAGATCAGAGAAGAGAGTGCGTAGCCAAAAACACGACTTTGAACTGTCAGCGAGCGCGTAGAACTGACTCTCGGCTGTAGAGAGGGTCACTGAACGCTGTTGCTGGCTGCTCCAAAGAATAGGTCTGCCGGACAGTGTGGCGATGGAACCACTGACCGAGCGGCGAGTCTCCTTACAGGCGGCGTAGTCGGAGTCCGAGTAGAAGCGGAGACTTTCTCCGAGCGGGGTCTCGGTATTAGAATAGTAGACCAGAGACAACGACGCCGTATTCTGCAAGTGGCGCAAAACTTTTAGGCTTGCCTGCCAATGTTCTTCTGTGTGTTTGTCAAGGAATCTTGCGAGAAATCCGACAGTGAACGCAATATCAGGCCTTGAGCTGATTGCGACCCACAGAAGACCTCCAACGATCTCGCGATAAGGACGATCTTTAGATGGAGCCCCCTTTGCTGGTTCTATGTTATAGATACCGCTATCAGAGGGAATTGAATGAGGGCGGCAATTAGTCATATTAAAACGCTTAAGGAGACCTTGAATGTATTTATATTGATTAAGCCAAATATTATGATTTTCGTCAACATGGATATGCATGCCTAAGAATAGATTAAGGGAAGATGCTTTAAGTTTGAAATGTTGACCAAGGTTGTCGAGAGTGGACTTGATGGGGGTTCATGTCTCGAGGCAATTAGTCCGTCAACGACATAGATGGCAAGCAGAATTAGCTCACTCTGCGGGCCGTGCCAAATGTAGAGGCAATGGTCCGCTTGGCTCTGGGTGAAGCCCAGTCCGCAGAGCACACCGGCAAGCTTGCGATTGGAGCAACGAGGAGCTTGCTTCAAACCGTATAATGATTTTTGCCAAAGGCATACACTTCCTGATCCATCATCGAACCCAGGAGCTTGGGACATATACCATTCTTCGTCCAGGTTGCCACGAAGGAAGGCTGTAGTATTGTCGAATTGCCGTAAATTAAGGCGTTTCGAGGCGCAGATGGCAAGAAGTGTGCGGATGGTGTCAACGCGGGCAACCGGGGCAAATAGCTCTTGATAGTCTATCCCCTCTATTTGTTCAAATCCGCGGACAACGAGACGCGCTTTGTAGCGGTCGACTTTGTTTTCCGCATTGGTCTTAATTTTGAAGACCCATCTGCAGGATATCGGACGCTTACCAGGCGGGAGGTCTACCAGTTTCCAGACTCCGTGCGCCTTCATAGAAGCAATTTCCGATTCCATAGCCTCCTTCCAGTGCTCTGCCTCGGGACTGGCGAGGGCTTGGGCGAGAGTTTTTGGCTCTTGTGGAAAGGAGGATGCACTTTGAACTACATTAGATTCATGGCGACTCGGTCTGCGAAGAGTTTCGCGTCGTCTTAAAATCATTGGCTCCAGAGGGGGAGGTGCCGAGCGTTCATCTGTGTTTACCGGGACCTGAAACGGAACATCAGGAATAGCTCCAGGCACAGTCTGGGAAATTGCTGGGCATGGAAGCTCCAGCCATCCAGAGTCCTCCTCGTCAGAAGGACAAGACTCAACAGCGTGATCGCCGGAGTAGCCGGCGTAAAGCGCGTCCGTATTAGCTGTGGCAACATCGGTCGTTCCCTGACCTGGACTTAGCGCTGGGCATGAGAATGCCGAACCCCCGAAGACGACGTCTTTCGTCGGAATTATTCTCCGGTAACCTGGTTTATAAATGCGGTAGCCATCGATTCTATGAGAGTAGCCAACCATGATTCCCTCTTGAGCGACCTCGTCGAATCTTTCCCGGTGTACATCAGTATTGTAGAAATAGCACCGAGAGCCAAATGGACGTAGATGAGAGATCTTAGGCTTTTCTTTGGAGATCATCTCATAAGCGGATTTGAGAGTTTTCGGACAAATATTCACAATGTTGAGGAGGTATACCGCGCAGCGGCACGCCTCTCCCCAGAGAAATTTAGGAACTTGAGAACTTATGAGAAGAGTATGGGCTAATTTGGTAATTGTCTGATTATTGCGTTCCGCTCTTCCGTTTTGCTGATGGCTATACGGATATGACATAATGAGTTCGGCACTGCCGAACTCATTATGTCAAATCCGTAGGGCAAATTTTCGCCGTGATTATGATTTTACCGTAATCATACGCATGCGTATGATTATGACCGTAATCATACGCTTGAGTATGATTATGACCGTAATCATAATCACACGTGTGATTTTGATTATAATCATAGTCATAATCACAGAAATCACGCATTCGTATGATTACAATCATAATCACACGTGTGATTATGATTATAATCATAGTCATAATCACAGGAATCACCGTAATCACACGCATTCGTATGATTACAATCATAATCACACGTGTGATTTTGATTATAATCATAGTCATAATCACAGAAATCACCGTAATCACACGCATTCGTATGATTACAATCATAATCATACGTGTGATTATGATTATAATCACAGACATGCGTATGATTATGGCCGTAATCACACGAGTGCGTATGATTACAGTCATAATCACACGTATGATTATGATTATAATCACAGACATGCGTATGATTATGGCCGTAATCACACGAGTACGTATCGGTTCAACCGTTTTCGTGTCTATAGTTGAGACCAGACAAACAGACATACGTTTTTATATGTATAGATGTGATGAAATCTAGAAAATTCTGGAGAACTCTGGGAACTCCCGAACGATTTCCGGTGAGGGACCCGGTACTCAATTTCCAAGGAAGAAAGAGCTCATCCTCATCCTACGGGCACGACGACCCCCTCATCGCTTTTCTAAAACTCCCGAGAACCCACCCCTGAATTTTCGCGGCGATCGGTTCAGGCGTTTGTGAATTTTGCGAATTTCGGACTTTTCAATTTTTTCCGGGTTTTCGTATTTTCGTGGGTCGAGCACTCAATAATTTTTTTAAGGTAGAAGGACTCATCGCATCGGAGAACTGACCCCCTATAACACCGCTGGATCGCCCAGAACACGCTCCTAAATTTTCACGACGATCGGTTCAGCCGTTTTCGAGTCTATAGGTGACACCAGACAGACAAACAGACATACGTTTTTATATATATAGATTATAAACCAATTGTCAGTCATTAGAGCGGCCACTGACACAAGGTTACGACGCATAGTGGGCACATAAAGTTCCGAGGACAGGCTGAGGAGGGTGGTGTCCCCATCGGAAGAGCACACCTCCAAGTCTACACGGCCCTCACCGAGCGCGGAGAGCCGCTGCTGGTCTCCACCCACGTCAACTGGGCGAGGAGACGAGTAAACGGTGTAACTCTGAAAGTATTTATCGCACTCGGACACATGATGCGAGGAACCGGAGTCAATAAGCCAGATTGACGGGTCAGTTGAGACCTCGTCAAGAGTTGCAGTGAACACTTCAACATCGCTGTTGAAGTCATCCAACTGGGCGACATGAGAGGAAGCACGGAACGGACGGCGAGAACGGCTGCTCTGTGGTCGAGAGCGGTTCCCCTGGGGTCTGCCATTCGAATTGGAATTGCTTGAACGCGATTGGTTATAAGAAGTGGGAAGGGCCAGAATTCTGAGACGAATCCTGTTGATTATTACTGCCATTATTATTACGATTGAAACTATTGCGATTATTGTGACGAAAGTTCGTCTGCGGATAATTAGGTGTAGAATTAAAACTGCTGCGATTGCCATTTAATCGCCAGTTAGAGTTACGATCGAAATATTCACTTTTCGGATACACAAAAGATAGTAGTGACAGCTCCAGAATTCGTCTTCTAGACAAGTCGTGAGCCGTAGAGCTCGCGAAAAAAGGCGCAAAAAAGTGCCAGTAAAGTGCTGACGTGAACAATCGTAGTGTTCCCGGATACCGAAGGGGCTCGTGCATTAGAACAGCCCGGTTCCCGTGAGGAGAACACTCGAGACGCTGTGTTTCCGGAAAAGGTCGGTATTCACAGCGATCCGCCTCGCGGCGGAAAAAAACGGATACGCCCTAGAAAATAGAAACACTGTCGAGGATTCTCGAAACAAGGGAACCTCAGGGAAGCTTCTCCCATTAGAGAAGCGGAACCAGCGTTCACCCTCGCCCGGAGAGAGTCGGAACCTCGAACACTCCTCCTAAATATTGGAAGTTCGACTGACAACCTCAGGGTAGCTGAACTGTCCAAAATACTAGAAGTTCCGAGGAATAGTGGTGTAAGAGAATATACTGGTCGGGAACTTCTGGAAATAACAGAATACCCGTGAAGCTCCAACCCGGAGCCGAAACAGTGTCCATCTCTCTACCGATAAGTATCGGGAAGTAGAGCCACCCGAACACCGGAGGCTCGAACCGGTTAATGTCGGAAAGTCGAACGCCTCCAGATACTGGGAGCTACGACAAGTAGAGACGGACAGAAAGGCGGGAAAATTGAATATTGATACTCGATATTCAACTGAACCCCCAAAAATGGCTGAATTCCACCCGGATCAGCTACGAACAAAACCTAGGTTCGACCCATGTAGCGAATGCGAGGAACAGCTCATGGGGTCAGATATTGACCCCAACGAGTCTGTAGCCGTAAAATACTACACCTGCTGGATGGCAGAACGACAGGTTCTGCTGGCCGAAAGGGCTGCCGCCCTAAGATACATGGAGTGGCAGCAGGGAGAACTCAAGGCTAGGCAAGGTGACCTTGCTTGCATGGCCGCGAACGTCGAGGCCGAAAAAGCAAGAAGTGCCGCGCTCGAACACGAGCTACGGCACGCAGTGAGCCAACTCCCACTGAAGCACAGAACGGCGCCACCGAAAGCGCCCTACCTCGGGCCGATCGGCCTCATAGCCACAGATCGACCATGTGCCGATCTGTGCTTGCCACAACTGAGCTTCTACGGCTTGCTCAACAACCACAGAGGAGTCCGAGTGAGAACATACTCCGTCGCCTCGATAGCGATGCTCTGCGAAAAGGCAGCAGCGGAGCTCCAGAAGCCGGAGTATATAGCTTCCGCTACGGTCATACTCTGGGGCGGGCAAGGGGTATTCCAAGATGCTACATACGACCGCAATGTAGCCGCGAAGGAAGCCCTAGATGCCATAAACAAATTGGTATCGAACCAAAAGGTGTTCAAGGTGGTGTACGCGACCTTCCGCGTAGACCCCAGAAACTACGCACACAATATGTACGTAGACACCATATTGCAAGGGCTGCCGGCAAGCGTGGAGAAAATCGACCTCCGATACATCTCCGAACGCCCCGTGTTGAACGACGACCGGGGCTGGAACAAAGCTGGGAAGATAGAGGCGATGATTAGGCTATCTCGCCGACTTGGTGAAGGCCTTCAATTATCACCAGCCGAAATCGACCAGTGTCTTGCCGAAAGCGCGGAAAAGCTGGGGGGGGTCGACAGCAGAAGAGAAAGCTGATACACGGGATAAAGACTCCCAAAAAGGTCAGCAGGTCTCGAACCTGCCGTCGACATCCGGGGTCCAATCGAGACCACCGAACCCCCCCTCCCGCGAAGTCCGCACCCGAGCCTGGTCAAAAGCAGGCGAAGAAGGCGATTCCCCCGGGAACCGCCCAAAAACGACCCGCTGGCGACGTCTCGATGGACTCGGGCGAGCATAGGGCGGCGAGAGCCCAACAAGGGCCAAAACGCAAGCCCAAGCGGACGCCATCCAAAGGAGCCGGTCCCCGATCGACTTCTGTGGGGCGGAAGGAGGAAAATCCTCAAAGGACCTCCACCCCTCAGAAGAAGGGGGCGAGCGAAGAGAGCAAGAAAGAACTTGCGAATCTCTTCGAGAAGGCCCTACAAAAACCATCAT
This sequence comes from Galendromus occidentalis, assembly GCF_000255335.2. Lineage (NCBI taxonomy): Eukaryota > Metazoa > Arthropoda > Arachnida > Mesostigmata > Phytoseiidae > Galendromus > Galendromus occidentalis. The sequence continues at coordinate 16,539 of NW_003804503.1, forward strand.
AACAGTTAGAACCCCCCGAAAACACCGAGGTGCATGATGGAAATAAAATGAACTTCCCTTTATTAAAACTTGGTGTTTTCAATATGCAAGGGGGGAAAAACGAAACGAAATGGGAGTGTCTGTTCAAGGATTCACTCGAGATCGGATCCAGAGAAACATCAAAAATATATGATATTCTTCTGCTCTCAGAAACACATATGATGAATGACGAAAAACCACCGCAAAAAAGGGGCTTGTCATTCTATGGGAACAATCGAACCGGCCCGTCCGGCAACAAATCCTCCGGGGGAACTGGCATACTCATGCGAAGTTCCATAGGGGAGGTGAGCTGGACCCTAACAGGGACGGACTTCGTTGCTATAAACTGTGAGATAGCCGGCCAATCGTGGATAATCATCTCACTCTACGCCGCTATCGGTGACTTGGACTCAAATCGAAAACAACTCCAAGAAATTGGAGGAGTCATTCGGAGCAAAGTCACGAAAGACAACCGACTAGTAATAGGGGGTGATATGAACGCCCACATCACTCACTCAGTTAGATGGGAGGACGGACGGACGGGGTAAGCTCCTTCTAGAGCTGACCAACAAGTACGACCTTACCATCATGAACCTGTCCGAGAAATGCAGAGGAAGGATCACCCGAACGCAGGGCGGCCATTCATCCGCGATCGACTATGTACTGTGCAACGCCTCGGCATATAGAGAGGTATCCAGCATGAACATAGACGAAGAAAAAGAAATCCTTTCTTGGAGCGATCATAACCTCATCACTGTCAATATAGGCGGAAAGAGGAACATTGAACGACCAAGGAAGGTGCGAGTGAGGATATTAAGGGAGATAAAAGCGGCAGAAGAAGCGTCAGAGAACATAAAAAACCTAATCAGATCAAGAGGATCGGTTAGTTATGGTAACCTGATAAACACCCTCCAAACCGCAATAGCCCATAATACGAAACTCATCCACCTAAACACGAACAAAAAAATGCTGGTGCCTGAAATATCGCGACTGACGAGCAAGAGGCGAGCGTTGAATCGTGAATGGAGACGAGCGAGACACGCCGGAGTGGGCGTAGACGAGGCGAGACAGCGATACAGAACTGCACAAGACGCAGTACGTGCCGAGGTAGCCAGACAGCTCCACCTCCGAGATCGGAAAATGTACGATCAGATTATGAATGCGCCCAGACAAGCCAGATCCCGGGCCTTCTGGGAATACGCAAGAAAAACAGAGAGAAAGGACCCAGCAAGGCTACGAGTAGTAAATGAGAATGGCCACGAAATCCAATCCTTGGAAATGACGGCTCATCTCACTCGAGTAGCGACGACCCTGTTGGATGCAGACGGCAACACAGAGCCGCCTATGCATAATCTTCTCTCTAGACCGCCGGTTAATTTGGTCACAACGGGCGCGGAGATTGGAACCACTTTGGTGAAAATCTCCGAACACTCCGCCAAAGGACCAGACGAAATACCGGCAAAGATCCTCAAAGCACTGGATGATACTGGATATGAATACATATCGGAAATATTCAACCAGATCCTCAGGGGCACACATGAATTGCCGGCGGGGTGGAGGAAAGGGAGAGTCGCTCTACTTGAAAAACCGAACTCGGTTAAGGGCGATCTCACCACTTACAGACCGATCTGTGTATCGGACGTCCTGTACAGAGTTTTCACAAGAATTTTGGGGAAACACATACAACAATGGGCGGAAGATACGGAACAGCTCTCGGAGATGCAGAATGGGTTCAGAAAAGACCGCCGGGGCGAGGATAACATTTTTATCCTAACATCCGCGATAGAAATCGCAAGAGCAC
>NW_003804504.1:0-1040 GCF_000255335.2 Galendromus occidentalis
TGTNTNTNTNTNTNTTTTTTTTGATTAGTTTTAAGAGGAGGTGTAGAGAATGCATTATGCACGCCCGGTCTACTTTCCCAACTCGTCGTCTCAACAGAACGCGCACTTAGGGGTTTCGCCGGGTAGTGTGCGACTCTCACGCACTAAAAACTACCTTCTCCTCTCATCCGAACGGGGACAGGATAGCGCCTTTCGGCATTCCAACTGTTTCCCACGGGGGATACTCAATTAGCCTTATACTCCCGAGCTGTGTTGTTCTGTGTTGGGTGGCGTCTCTTGAACGAGGCGGTCTTGCTTGGTGTCTTTTTCTCCTCGCTGACTCTCAGCTTGGTACTTTATTGCTTTGGTTTTGTATGCGTTTAGCCCTGTATTTTCTTATCTTTGCCGTTTAATTTGTCTGTTCGTGGAACGGGGTCCACTTAGTCTTTTTTCGGGGGGTGCTACGGTGACCTGGCTTTCAACCGAGGCATGAGCGGACCATTGCCCATGTCCGGTGGCCTGGTCACCTCTTTTATTGAGTTGCGCGTGTAGGGATCTGTTTTGGGTAATTCTATTGCAGTTTTTTCTGTTGTTGTTTCCGGCTAACCACTGCACGGATTGCTTGAACTTTGTTGCTCTAGCTTCGCTTCTTGTTTCTCTAGCTTGCTAATCAGGAAGGCTTCTTTTTCTTCGATTGACATTAGTTTCATTCTAAGTTTCTCAAATATGGTCAAATGTAACACTTGTGTTTCTCTGGTTGTGTTTTCTTTTCGTTGTCCTCTACTTGTGTGTGGGGCAGCCACTTTTTCCTTCTTCTTGTTTTCCAGGAAGACTTCCTTTTCCTCCATTGACATCAGTCTCATTTTGAATTTCGCAGATCTGGTTAGGTGTATCCTTTGTGTCTCTTGCATTTCGCTTTTCTTTGGTACGTGTTTGCCTACTAGTGCAGTGTGCGTTGTCATCTTTATATTATCACAGAAATGCACGCCAACGTATTTTCTACGGTTGGAATGTTTGCACGTTTTTTTGATTTTTTATGTTTTTCCTTTCTTCTTGTTTTT
>NW_003804505.1:0-4038 GCF_000255335.2 Galendromus occidentalis
CCATCATGGACAGTATCATGCATGGCCACCGGTCGGGTTCCATCGCGCTTATTCTCGCGAAATATCGGATCTTGCTCTGCGCTTCTCTCGATTCGAAGGTTGACCACCCGAGTTCGCCTTGTACGAACTCGTTCGCAACTTTATATTCGTTTATTCCCAGTGCCCATTTCCCAACTGCAGTCTGAATTCTTTCGAATTCAGCCGTCATTTGGTTTGAGGCCCGAGACGCTAATACCGCATTCGCGTATGTGAGTCTCGGTACTCCCGTTGCCTTCCATTGTATTCGTGTGATTTCGAATCTGTTAAAGGTCCATAAACATTGGGCGTGCAATTGTTGTTTAGCCTTCCTTGCCTACCTCTTCCAGTTCAGTTCCTGTTGGAGTAGGTAGTTCGGTTGATCACAGAGGGTCATTCCCAGATATTTATAGCTATCTCGAAATTCGATGTCTTGCCCCTGAATCTCACAGGGGGCTACTTCACCAAGCCTCTCTGCGTTGAATATCATCATTGCACTATTGCTTGGGTTGAACATGAGATCTCTCTCCGTACCCACCTTCGTGGTAATGCGGAGGAGTTTCTCCATTTCCTTGTAGGTGTGTGCAATCAAAACCAGGTCATCTGCGTAGAGAAGTCCTGGTATCTTTGGGTTCGCGATTCCTGTATCATTCATAACTGACAGCTCAAATCCGCAACCTGATTGCATCAGCTCCGTCTCCAGGTCCGCTATGTATAGCGCAAAGAGTATCGGTGACATCGGGCATCCTTGTCTGAGACCCACGTTCGTCCGTAGGCTCATCGAGATATCTTCGCCTGCGACGATTCTCACACTATTATTGGAGTAGATCGTCTTTATCACCTTGATCCAACTGGTGTTCATACCCAGGTCTTCCAGTTTTTCCCACAGCTTCGTGCGGGATATTCGATCGTACGCTTTCGAACAGTCCAGGAAGCATGCCAGCATTCCTTTCCTTTGTTTTCGAGCGAACTCGATCGCCGACGTCAGGATGAATATACAGTCAAACCCCGATTTACGAACGTCCCGACTTACGAATTTTTCGATTTACGAACTTTTTTTTCCGGACCAATCTGCTTCGACTTACGAACCAGGATTCGATTTACGAACCGATTTTCTGGGAGGACTGGTTTTCACCTGCGAGAATAGGTTTGCTTCGCGAACGATCTCTCTTGGAGCTCCTCCTGAAGCATCGAGAGATCGACGCGCGTCGACCGGGAATCTCGCTTTCGATTACGTGTCCGAATGCAACGCTGCACGCTCCACTCTTAGCATCCTTCGAGTCGTGAATGCGTCGGCGCGGCGTTGTTCGTATGCCCGCCGAAAGGATGGCTCGATCACGGACCGTTGGAAAACAACTCAAGCGAAAGTGCCTGTCGATAGCTTTCAAGAAAAAGTTGATAGAGGAATATCAGAAAGGTTCGAGTCTAACGAAACTGGCGGTACGTTACGAACTCTCCAAGTCGACTGTAGCGACGATTCTCAAGAACAAAGAAAAACTCGAGAATGTGAAACCCGCCAAAGGTGTCAGCACGCTTGCAGCGAACCGATCGTCCAGAATCGAAGAGACGGAAAAACTTCTGCTAGTGTGGTTGAATGAAAAGCAGTTAAGGGATGAGAGTGTTTCTGAGGAGATGCTCCGAACGAAAGCCCAGCAACTCCATCGGAATTTGAGCGAGAGCGATCCGGAAGGTTCATCGGATTGTGGAGATTTCAAGGGTAGCCGTGGTTGGTTCGACAGATTCAAGAAACGCACTGGCATTCACAGTGTAGTCCGTCATGGGGAAGCGGCGAGCTCTGACAAGGAGAGCGCCCGAGAGTATGTGGCTCACTTCAAATCCTTCGTTGATGAAGAAGGATTCTCTCCCGATCAAGTCTTCAATTGTGATGAGACGGGATTGTTTGGAAAAAATTGCCCAATCGGACCTACGTGACTGAAGAACAGATGTCGGTCCCTGGCCACAAACCTATGAAAGATAGATTGACGTTGCTCATGTGTGCGAATGCCAGTGGCTCTTTCAGATGTGAGCCCCTCTTGGTGTACCATTCGGAGACTCCGAGGGTCTTCAAGCAGAAGAAAGTTGACAAAAGAAATCTTGGGGTTCTGTGGAAATCGAATAAGAAGGCATGGGTCACTAGGAAGATCTTCGAAGAGTGGATAGACGAAACTTTCGCTCCGAGTGTGAAGTCTTTCCTCGAGGGTTATGGTTTGCCCATGCGATGTGTGATGCTCAGGGACAACGCGCCCGCGCACGACCCGAAGTTGCGAGATCTCATGAGTAAGAAGCACGATTTCATCACTATCAAGTTTCTACCGCCGAACACAACTCCGATCATTCAACCGATGGACCAACAGGTTATCTCCAACTTCAAAAAACTGTACACCAAAGCCCTGTTCGAAAAACTGTTCGAAGTTACTTCGGACACGAATTTGACCATCCGAGATTTCTGGAAGGACCACTTCAATATCCTTCATTGTGTCAGGATTGATAGAAAAACTATTATTCTTGACTAGTTTACAGTTTCCCAAACCCATAGAAGTAGGCCATCGTAGATTTACCATGCCAGTAATCAGCAACCCGCTAATCGCGGACGTATTCAAACGCATTCAATTATGTCGAAAGCACATACTAGATAGTTTGTACAGACTAACCCTTTCTGACCGCATGTATCTAGTAGTATATAAGCTAGTTCAATAAAGGTCTTCAGTACTTGAGGAGAATTCCCGTTCGGGTTTACTTCACGTCTGTTGTACTCTGTGTTCATTCTGCTGTGGTGATCATCATTTGTGCTATCTCATCGTTCGAAGCCTCGCTCAGAACTCAGCGTCCAAGCTCGAAAAACCGTCCTAATATCCTTCAGCGTTATCAGCACGAAGGACGTGAGTTCTTTCGAGCAAGAACATCGTCGTCGACTACCTCACAACATCCCAACTTATCTGTTACCGAAGCTTCGCCATGACCCAACAACAAGCCGAACCTCTGGCCCTGGTTACCACAGGTGAAGAGTTCGTCGATGTCGGTGCGAGTGGTGGATCGACCGCCGCTGGAGGATCATCCGGAGGAGGAACTGCTCTACAGGTGGAGACACTCCTGAAGGAGGAGATGTCAAGCCAGATCCCAGCGACGAGACAGTGCCACCGAACCTCAGCGACATTCGCGGCAAAACCAGCTCGGTGATACTCAACGAAGACGGCTCGAACTATCTTTCATGGAAATCTCTGCTCCCGACTACGTTGAAGCTTATACCGTACGCATGGGAAGTCGTAGACGGTAAAATAGTCGGAGACAAAGGAACGACCCCTGAAGCCAAGAAGAAGCAAGAACTGTACAACAGAGGAAACCTGGCGGCCAAGTATGTGCTAATCAACTCGATCCATGGTAACATTCTCCTAAATCTGTTCTATGAAAATCTGGAGTATACTTCGGCCGCATCCATCTGGAAAAAGCTCAAGGAGACTTACGGAGCTGCTACTGAAAGTCAACAATTCGTGGTCAGTTACAAATTTCCTCTCGTGGCAGTACAGGAAGGAGAGAAGTATTCAGGAAAACATCACGGCGTTCAAGAGATTGAAATACGATGAGTCTCAAGCTGACATCAAAGAACCGATACAATGTATCACTTTGATTAACAAGTTACCCCCAAACTGGGCTTGGATAAAGGTACTTTGGCTTCCGAAACCAAAAACAGAAAAGACCTTCAACAATTTAGTTGACCTCATCCTGACAGAAGCAGCTCGTCGCGAATCCGAGAATCCAGAAGAAGTAACAGCCATGTTCACCAAGATGAACCTGCGATCCGGAAACCAGCGTAGGCCGTCTCGTCGATACACGAAACCCCGAGCCGCGATGCATCAGGAGAACAGCTATGTCAGCACATCACAACAGAGCTCCTCAAACTCATCAAGGGTAACGACTACTTGCAGGATATGCAAGAAACCGGGACATATAGCAAGGAATTGCTACGCCAGGAAACAAAATCCTAGGAGAAGCACTACGGCCAATGTAGCCGAATGCTATTGCGCT
>NW_003804506.1:0-1676 GCF_000255335.2 Galendromus occidentalis
CCTTGGAAAACCTTATACCGTACAATTAAGAGATTAAGGCCCAAGCTACTAAAACAGGGCACTCGCGCTTGCACGGATGCTCTCGGCCGGAACTAATAGCATGTAGAACAGTCTAACACGCCCGCCGAGAGCTCAGAGACGGAACGCTACTCCGCAGCCGCAGAGTTTGTCTGAGTTGTGGAGAGAGAATCCCCACTCGCCCCCGTCTTCGCTTAGTCGTTTGAATGAGCCGCCCCAGACCGAGACACTCAGCGAACTAGAAAATCAAACTGAAATCTACCCATCAGCCATTGTAACCAAATAAGATAATAGTATTCAATCAAGAGACAAAACTTTAGGAGCAGAGAAGAACCAATTTATTCGAATTGTATTGATAGAAAGAACGGCTAGTCGAAGGAAATGTACCAATCAAATCCATTACAGTTCATGATCTCGTATGTCGCTGTGGTCAGCTCGAGAACCTCGTGAACGGTGGTCTTGTACGCGTTCAGCCGTCGGATTGTCTGAGACTTGTTCATATAACGGTCCGGGGGGTGTTGTGGGGATACTCGGAAAAGGGAAAAGTCGTTCTACATAGTTCACTCTCAAGTTTATTCTCTTGGCAGCCTACTGCCTGGGGCCTCGACCGATCGAGGAGCCCACCACTAGCACGACCGACGCCTACGCCAGTCAGAACAAGACTCTGTCTATGTGCACGTTCGCTACATCTCCCGTGCACCTTGATCTAACGTGCCCATCCGACATCTCTGCTTCTGACACTCGACCACTGCTACCAATTTGATCTCCTGATCAACCTAACAAATTCTGGTGCCTGGGTGCCTAAATCCTGAGTGCCTAGAGATCTATATGGCCTTACCTATCACGGCGATAGACCTGCCTAACTATGCAATGATTACACTCGCTCGATCCATCTTACATAGGTTATTATCATTTTATTTTTTTTTTTAAACAAGCTTATCCGGCTTAGGGAGCCTCATTGTTCCGGAATGTGGAAGCCGTGTGGGCGGGGCGGCACTCCATCATCCGCCTGCTCTGTCTCCGTGCCGTGGATCGGCGTCGACGCCTGCAGTTGGATCACTGACCGGCACACTGGGCACCGACTCGCCCCGAGCTCCGTCGTCGCCCATCGATACAGGCAAGGCCAGCAGGCCAAATGACCGCACGTCGTAACCACCGCATTGGTGGCCTCCTCTAGGCACACCACGCAGCTCCACCGGCCCTCCTGGATTTGGGCCCTCGGATCGGCCGCCTGCTCCTCGATGAGCCGGTCCTCAGGCTCCAATGCCTGTGCCTCTTCGGCGGCTGGCGGGTCCTCGACTCCCGCTGCCTGGTGTTCCACTACTGGTGGCTGAACCTCCACCTCTCGAATGGGCTGCACGTGAACGTGGACTGTCACTTCGGCTCGACCGCCGTCCAGAATCGCTCTCAAGAGCTCCACTGCCCGTGCTCCGGAATCCACGATCGCTGGTTCCTCCTGGGCCCGTCGACGCTGAGGTCCCTGATACTGGGCACACTCTCGAACAAAATGTCCCACCTGTCGGCAGGCCGTGCACACAACCCCTCGAGCCCGACACCGGATGGATCCTGTGGGATGCCTGTTATCTCCACATGCGGCACATCTCGGTCGTTGCATTGTCGATGAAGGAATGGATGAACTGTCGAAGACTCGATGACCG
>NW_003804507.1:0-1040 GCF_000255335.2 Galendromus occidentalis
AATCGCCGTGAACTGAAGCTTCGCTCGCTCAACTTGACTGACTGAATTTCGCGCTGGGTGGCTCTGTTCGCCGTGATTGATGCGCTCGTTTGTTATCTCAAGGTATGTCCTCCGTCGGGTGCCGGACCGCTTTCGGGGAATACTTCTTCCTCTTCGTCGAGAGTCGCGAACTGTAATTAGATCTTCGCTCGGATGAACGCGCGAGGGGTAACATTTTCAACAGCCGCCGTCGCAAACAAACCACACTTTGGACGCATTAAAGTCGCGGCGATTCAATACGATCTCGGCTTGGAAAAACACGGGGAACAATCTTCCACTCTCATCGAGGAACAGCTCATCTGAGGTCTCAGTGCAGACCGAAGTACAAGGTGAGTAGGGATCCCATGGCACGCCGGATCAGACCTTGTCAGAGCGAATGGTATAATTATGTATAATTAAATGCCGATCGCTCCTCGATCATTGCCAGATGAAGCTGCTGATCCATCCCGAGGAGCGAGACGACGGGACCGACAGCGAAGCCTCTATCGAATAATTAAAAAAACAATGGAAGAATTTTTCACCGAAGCTCTGCCTCGAGCAGGTATTTCTTTCAGGCGCGCGAGAATCCCAGGGCTCCGGAAGGAATCCGCGAGTCTCCGGGGCGATCCGGGTGGGAATCTACGAATGCTAGATAGGCAAGGCTGAAGGTTCTCATCATTCGAGCCGCGTACGAATCGATGGATGGGAATCGATGGAGTTCTCGGGGTGTAGCGTGTTGGAAAGCAATCCTTTATCTTGATACGGGATCGCTCGCGAATCACCGGGGGAAGATTTCGGCCTGTCTGTCCGTCGGTTCGATCGTTCGTTCGCTCGTTCGTTCGTCGATGGATCTCGATGGTTCTTTGTTGAAGATGTTGTTGTCGACGGCGGCGGAGGCGGCGGACGCAGAGCGGTGCGTAAATCTTCACAAGTTCATTAATAACCTCGTACATTCGACTAATCGCTCGCTGGAGGAGACCACTCCCGGGTCGGTTGGTCCGCTAGCGAGCATCATCATCTTC
>NW_003804508.1:0-1154 GCF_000255335.2 Galendromus occidentalis
ATTGGGTTTGTGGTGTGAAACTCACTGACTGAGCAAGCGAGCGGCGGCGGCGGACGAGCGGGCTGGCAGGCTGCGCTCCGCTGTGCTTCGCTGTAGTGAGGTGTGCTGAGGTGTGTTGCGGTGTTCTGCTCTGCTGGTGCGCAGAGATTGGAAGCCTCTTGGGATTGATGCCGACGAGGCAGAGGAATAACTCATCATTTGGAGAAGCTCATATTCATCTAAAACCCCGAGGATGCGCTGCCATCCCTCTCTCAGTAGGTAGACCACCTGTATAGCAGAATGATGTTCTGTTCCCGAATTACTAATCCCTCATTAGGGTGGAGAGCTACGACTCCCTTGAGGGAACCTTGTAATTTCTACTAAGGCTCCTCCCCAGGGGGAACCCCTCGGTAATCGCGTACGGAAGACGACGTCATTACAGACTCAGCTGGGCTGATTTCAGTCAATAATCTCTCGATGCGCTCCTCTATCTCAATCATGGTCCTCCTCGCTTCCTCTCCGTTGCCCACCACTTCAAGAACTTCAATGCCTATGCGATAAGGAAATCAGAACGATTATTAGTCCTCAATACCAGATGCCTGCCTCTCACCTAACCAGTCGCGGATTCACGCATCAACCTCACTCTCGGATGTTGCAGGTTCACGCTGAAAGCTCTAATGTAAACCGAATCCTCTCACAGAAATGTGTCTCTCCGACTTTTTTGTCACGAGCTTCCGACAACCTCCAAAGTGGGCCAGATTCCGCTTAGATTCGAACGGCCGAGATTCAATGAAGCGGAGAATTGAGGAGCGGCACGAGCTTGTCCCCCTCAGAATATTGATCGATACATCCCCAAGGATTTGTGTAGTCCTCAATGATAATTCTGCAGGCAAAGATCGAGCGAAGGAAGAGGGAATCACGGGATTGGAGACCGATTAATGGATTGTGACGCCCTTTCCCTGAACCACACGAAGGACTTCGTCAAAATAAAGTCTCCCGCGTCGGAGTCGGCTCACGAAATGGTGGAATCCCAAGGGATGATGGAGGATAGAGTTCGATATTCTTTTCGCCCGGTGACCCATCAATCGCGTCTGTCTACTGTGACGCCATTAATTCCAGTCGGGCCGATGGCGGCTAAGTTCAAGAAATTCATTCTCACTCCGAATGACTTTCCG
>NW_003804509.1:0-1211 GCF_000255335.2 Galendromus occidentalis
ACAGAGCAAAACAAGCAAGCCATGAGTGCACGACACGGGGTCTCGGAAGAGCAACATCGAACTCATGAGCTCATGGAGAGAGTCTCTCGATTAACGTGAGAGCGCTTCGTTTGATGTGGAACATCAAATGCGGCGCCATTCATACGCCTAGGGCTTCCGACGTAATTCCCGCTGAATAACTTCACGATACGATTCGTCAGGGGAGCTACCGTCAAACGAAACCGACTAAGCAAGCGACGAACCGACGCACATCCAGCGCTGAGTTCCCGCAAGATGTCATCGACTCGATTCTCGATTCGTCCGATCAGAGCTCCGTCTTCCCATTCTCCTCGAAAGAGAAACCTCAGGAGAGGCTCAAATACTACGACGGATTCAAATGACGGCTGGAGAACCTCGTTAGACGGTGATCATTTTCGTTCGACGATGGTTGTTCGTGCTCGCGTTTTTCATCTACCTATATCAATTCCGTGAGGTGCGTATTCCTTAGGTTCAACCACAGATTATTTTCCATCGGTGTCCCTGCTAACTCTAGCTAACCGAAATTCGGAATAATGGCGGTGGGGAATTTGGAAGGAACCGATTATTATTTGAAGGAAAATCTGAAAAATAAAATCACCTGGGTGTACGATTCAGAGATCGAACGTCCTGGATATACGGTGAATCGGAATCAAATTGGGATGTGGGAAAGTGCCTGCGATGCCAGTTTTTTTCTCTCACGAATTGATAGGCTCCCTTGAAGCAGCCCGAGAAATGCCAAGGATCGTCATTGAGAAGTCCTCCAGTTCGACCTGATCCAGCGGCGAGACCACTGGAAAGATCAGGTCGGAACGCAGAAGTCGGAGAACTTATCACTAATCCAGAACCCGAGACGCCGCGCCGTCGTGATGCTCATATCGCCAAGTGCTTGCTCAGTCCAGTCGCGAGCGTGCGTGAAGATGGTCGAGCAAATATGTACACGAAACCTTCGGGTAGCGGATGGAAGCGCATTGTCATACATGGCTACGGTTCTTGTCCGAGTCGTGTACGGTGGGTGCACGGCCCGAAGGCGTCGTAAACGAAGGCCTCGTTAGGCAACATCCTGCTGGGGGCGAGGGGCGAAGACGATGGCAGGACAACACGAGACCAGATAATGACTCGACTGACCAATACGAGAGTCTAATCTTCCTCTGAACGTTGTCCCGCAACTGAACTGATTCGGGCGTTGGCTGTTA